>NC_135956.1:46670814-46923916 GCF_053455715.1 Rhinoraja longicauda | reverse complement strand
ATTCAAAGAAAGCTTGTGGTCCAGACATCATTAAAAATGAAATGCTTAAGTATAGCACTCCGGAGATGCAGGACACAATGCTTAGGCTGTTCAACCTCATATAACGTTCAGGTTATTTTCCCAATATTTGGTGTCAAGGGCTTATTTCGCCCATTTTTAAGAGTGGAAACAAATCAGATCCAAACAATTATCGTGGCATCTGTGTCAGTAGCTGGCTATGAAAGTTATTCTGCAGTATTATAAATAACAGAATGCAGGATTTCCTTAGCAAATATAATATTCTCAGTAAAAACCAAATTGGCTTCCTTCCAAAACACCGCACCACTGACCATATCTATACCCTCCAAACTCTCATTGAAAAAATTATACATCAAGCAAAAAATGGAAACATATTTGCCTGTTTTATTAACTTTAAGAAAGCATTTGACTCTATTTGGCACGAAGGGCTTTTATTACAAACTTCTCCATTGTGGTATCGGAGGAAAGGTATATGACCTTATCAAATCAATGTATTTGAATAATAAATGTGGTGTCAAAATTGGGGACAAATGCACTGATCTCTTCACCCAGAGAAGAGGCGTCCGACATGGCTGCAATCTGAGCCTAACACTGTTTAATGTGTACATAAACGATTTGGCAGTAAAAGTTGGACCAGAGCACAGTGCCGGGCCTCCGTCCTTCGGGACGGAGAGGTATCATCCCTGTTTTATGCGGATGACTTGGTTTTGTTGTCTCCCACAGAACAGGGCCTGCAGCAACAGTTAGACCTACTCGATGAGTACTGCCAAAATTGGGCCCTGGCAGTAAATCTAAAGAAAACCAACATCATGATTTTACAAAAAAGACCCAGATGTCAAGAAGACAAATACCAATTCACTCTCAATGGTATCATTATCGAACACACTATGAGCTACACTTACTTTGGTCTAATTGTTGCAGCATCAGGGAGCTTTAGCATGGCAGTGAATGCACTAAAAGAGAAAGCTCGAAGAGCTCTATATGCAATAAAAAGAAGATTAAAATCTGGCTTAAAATATTTGACAGTGTAATTCAGCCCATTGCGCGTTATGGTAGTGAAGTATGGGGGTCCACTCAGTCACCATAGCTATACTAAATGGGAAAAACACACAACAGAGGCCCTACATGCGGAATTTTGTCGGAACATCCTCCGCATCCAAAGGAAAACACCAACAAACGCATGTAGGGCTGAATTAGGTAGATACCCACTGATAATAAATATCCAGAAATGAGCACTAAAATTTTTGGGTGACGTTTCGGGTCGAGACCCTTCTTCAGACTGATTTCAGGGGGGCGGGACAAAGGAAGGATATAGGAAGGATCCTTCCTTTGTCCCGCCCCCCTGACATCAGTCTGAAGAAGGGTCTCGACCCAAAACGTCACCCATTCCTTCTCTCCTGAGATGCTGCGTGACCTGCTGAGTTACTCCAGCATTTTGTGAATAAATACCTTCGATTTGTACCAGCATCTGCAGTTATTTTCTTATACTAAATTTTTGGAATCACCTTAAATCTAATCCCCCAGACACCTTCCAGTTCAAAGCCCTCCAAACCCAAGAGGGGAATGTGTCAGTCGGTACTGAGATTAACTACCCCTACCCCTATTCAGCTAAACCTTGACTAGTCTCAGATCAACACTGCTTTCCAAGCACCAGTTAGAGTGAACCAAATTATTAAACAATGCAAAGAAATCTATTTGGAACATTGGATAAAGTAACCAAAAGCCAAAGCAGATTAGAATGTTACCGTCCCTAAAAAGAGATTATAAATTGGCAGACTATCTCTCAACTGTTAGAGATATAAAGCAGAGACAGACCCTCACCAAGTACAGGTTAAGTGACCACCATTTGGCAGTAGAAAAAGGAAGACAGAAGAGATCTTGGCAACCAAGAGAAAATAGAATATGCGGTCACTGTTTGACAGATGAGGTTTGAAACAGAGGTGCACTTCCTCTTAAAATGTAAAAAAATCGACAAAATAAGGAAAATATACTTGGAGAGGGAGAGAGGAGAGAGGGGAGAGAGGGAGAGGGAGAGAGAGAGGAGAGAGGGAGAGAGGGAGAGAGAGAGAGAGAGAGAGAGAGAGAAGAGAGAGAGAGAGAGAGAGAGAGAGAGAGAGAGAGAGAGAGAGAGAGAGGAGAGAGAGAGAGGAGATGAGAGAGAGAGAGAGAGAGAGAGAGAGAGAGAGAGAGAGAGAGAGAGAGAGAGAGAGAGAGAGAGAGAGAGAGAGAGAGAGAGAGAGAGAGAGAGAGAGAGAGAGAGAGAGAGAGAGAGAGAGAGAGAGAGAGAGAGAGAGAGAGAGAGAGAGAGAGAGAGAGAGAGAGAGAGAGAGAGAGAGAGAGAGAGAGAGAGAGAGAGAGAGAGAGAGAGAGAGAGATATATATATATATATATATATATATATATGAGGGAAAACGTTTTTCCTCATCTCAATCCTAAATGGCCCACGCCCTTATTCTTAAACTATGGCCACTCCTCAACATCGGGAACATTTTACCTGCATCTAGCCTGCCCAATCCCTTAAGAATTTTATATGTTTCTATAAGATACCCTCGCATCTTAAATTCCAGTGATTATAAGCCCAGTCGATCCATTCTTTTCATCATATGTCAGTCCCGCCATCCCGGGAATTAACCTGGTGAACCTACACTGCACTCCCTAAATAGCATGTCCTTCTTCAAAGTAGACCAAAACTGCACACAATACTCCAGGTGTGGCCTCGCCAGGGGCCTGTACAACTGCAGAAGCACCTCCTTGCTCCTCTACTCAAATCCTCTCGCTATGAAGGCCAACATGCCATTTGCTTTCTTCATAGCCTGCCATATCTGCATGCTTACTTTCAGTGACTGATGTACAAGGACACCCAGGTCTCGTTGCACCTCCCCTTATCCTAATCTGACACCATTCGATAATAATCTGCTGCCTTGTTCTTGCCCCCAATCGCCACACATTTATCCACATTATACTACAGTTAGGCTAAGGATTTAATTGTTTTAGAACTCAGCCTGGAACCCAACACATAAAGTTAGGTCCTGTTCTGCTTGAGTTGAGCAAGCCAGGTTCTGGATGAAGTATTATTCTGGATGCCTATTATTGCATTTATTTATGAAGAACCAACCTGGCTTGAGCCAGAGGACATAATTTTGATACACATGCCCTCCCAATATAGCCAGATCCTGTGGGGCTCAGTTTGAATAGCCAGCCAAATTGTAGAAAAGTCCAGTTGTACCTCTTTCCCCATGGTCCTGCCTAATCTAAAAAATATAAACATTCTGGGGAGCAATAAAAAGAGATTGATAATTCTCAGCGTGAGAGTGGTGGGGGCCTAGGGGGAGATGAGTTGGGTGCAAAAGGAAAAACGAATAGAATAATCTATTATCTCACTTTTACTTTAATCAGGATATTTTGAGACAACAACCTGCTGATAGAGAAACCATTTCTCCCGCTGGTCTGGAGGTAACTGAATTTTTTATGAAGAAAACTTTTTAAATAATTCATATTTCTTATTATACCTTTTCAATTTAGGAAGACAAGAGCTGTTACCAGTTTAAGGAAAGAGTACTGCACTAATAATGAACACTTCAGTTGTACTCGACACACTTTGTACCACTTAATGAAATGCAATCTTCTCATTTCAGTATTGCTAAGTCTTGTCAGTGTACACAAGTAATGATAAACTTATCAAAGAGCCAAGAAGAATCAGCACTCAAACCAACAAAATGAACATTTTGCAACATAGGAAATTATAAATGGGTAAATATGTAGATGACATGTATTCAGATATTGGATTACATGCAGGGTCATTACTGACCCGCGCCTGTATTCTCACTATATACCTTGCACAAATTATGCTCGAGTCATGCCCTGTGGAAAAATATGCTGAAGTACTAATGATGACTCCACATCTTGCCAAAGATGAGTGCGTACACAACTGAATGCACAGTTATGCAGTGAGAGAGAGGACACAGTCATCTGCAAATAATGTAAGAGCTGTAATCAAGAGATAGCCAGTTCACTCCTCAGCACAAGTGAAGGCAAGCAGCTACTGTGTTTACCCAAATCTGTGACAACATGGTCGCACCACACTATAAATTATAAAAACAATCTGCATTTACATTACACCTTTAATGCAGCAAAACACCCTAAGAACACTAAAACAAACTTGACAAAGTGCCGCATAAGGGCTAATTGGGGTAGGTGATCAAAAGCTTGCTCAAAAATGTAGATTTTATAAAATGCTTTGAAAAAGGAGAGAGCTGTAAAGAAACAGAGATAGGCTTGGGCAGAATTTCAACCTTTGGGATCAAGACAGCCAAGGCAATAATAGCCAGTGTGGAGGAATAAAAATAGAGGATGAGCTTGAAGACAGAATGGGACAAGTGGGTTTTGCCCTCTCCACAGGTGACACATATATGCCATTTGGCATTTACAATGAACAGCGATGTGTACTTGCTACAGTTTTGTCAAATCTGTTTTCATGCGTCCTGAACCATACAAGGGACTGCATTTGAGATTCAGTCTGGATGGCTCGTTCTTTAACCGACTGGAGTCCGAAGGCAAAGACCAGAACGCTTGAGAAACTGATCATAAAGGCATTATTTGCAGATGACTGCACCCTCATGGCACTTTTAGAGTTTAACCTTCATGTCATTGTTAACAAGTTTGCCAAAGCATCACAACTCTTCAATTTCAACAAGTCCAAGGTGTTTGTGCCAACCTACTTCAGGCTCCGCAGCATACCCTTTCACATAAGCATCGGTGGCACTAAGTTGAAGGCAATCGATCAGTTCAAGTACCAGAGAGGTCACTCATGTACATGGCAAGGTGACAAAGCTGGAAGTTCTGGACAGGGCCAGCCTGGTAAGCATCAAGGCATGATTCTGAGCACTTAGTTACACTGGGCAGTACATGTAATCCATTTGGACAGCTCTTGTCTGCCACACCATCTCCTCACAGAGACTTGCACACGGCCACCAGAACCAGGGGTGTTCAAGAAATCAGCGCAAGGATTGTATCAAAGATAGCCTCAAATCCAATGACATTCCTGCAAGAGAGCAGGAGATGAGGGCGTGCAGCGTAGGTTCACTAGGTTAATTCCCGGAATGGCGGGACTGTCGTATGTTGAAAGGCTGGAGCAATTAGGCTTGTATACACTGGAATTTAGAAGGATGAGGGGGGATCTTATTGAAACATATAAGATAATTAGGGGATTGGACACATTAGAGGCAGGAAACATGTTCCCAATGTTGGGGGAGTCCAGAACAAGGGGCCACAGTTTAAGAATAAGGGGTAGGCCATTTAGAACGGAGATGAGGAAGAACTTTTTCAGTCAGAGAGTGGTGAAGGTGTGGAATTCTCTGCCTCAGAAGGCAGTGGAGGCCAGTTCGTTGGATGCTTTCAAGAGAGAGCTGGATAGAGCTCTTAAGGATAGCGGAGTGAGGGGGTATGGGGAGAAGGCAGGAACGGGGTACTGATTGAGAGTGATCAGCCATGATCGCATTGAATGGCGGTGCTGGCTCGAAGGGCTGAATGGCCTACTCCTGCACCTATTGTCTATTGTCTATTTTTGCCTGGGACAGAACAGGCTGGTGTGCTTTGATTAAAAGGGCCTGTATCAAATTTGAGCTAGCCGAAGGGACCAAGTCACCAGAGCCAGAGAAGGCAAGAAGACCTCAGCATTTGTTCCTGCCACAACGTTTTTTTTCCATGCCCAAGTGAAGCCCTCCAAGGCTGGCCTTGCCAGCCACTTTCAGGATCTCCAATGAAGATTGTACAACTGGTATTATTGAACTCAATGGTGAACTAATGACGACTGCCCGATATTTATCCCTCAACCAACATCACCAAAATATAACATTACTTGTGGAAGTGTCAAAAATTACCTAATTGCTCATAACATTCTTTGGCACATCCTAAAAGGGAAGGTAAAAAGTCCTTACAGAAAAGCAACATGTCATTTCCTCTGAGTGACAATCAAAAGTACATAAATCTATTTTAATTCATCTACAAACACCTTATATTCCACATGATACTTGCGATGTTTCCCTAAATGTGCCCAGGTCTTTAGATTTACCTTCTTAATCTGAAGGAAAATAACTGCGGATGCTGGTTCAAATCAAAGGGAGACACAAAATGCTGGAGTAACTCAGCGGGTCAGGCAGCATCTCAGGAGAGAAGGAATGGGTGAAGTTTCGGGTTGAGACCCTTCTTCAGACTGATGTCAGGGGAGGGGGCGGGACAAAGATAGGATGTAGTAGGTGACAGGAAGACAGTGGGAGAACTGGGAAGGGGGAGGGGAAAGAGAGGGACAGAGGAAATGTCTGAAGTTAGAGAAGTCAAAGCTCATACCGCTGGGGTGTAAACTGCCCAAGCCCGCAGGCCCGGTGCTCCTCCGCTGGTCCACGCCGCCTGCCCGAACACCACGAGGCCGAGACCCACCACGCCACCAGGATGGTCTTGAAGCCCTCCGTTTCTTCCTCAATCGCAGAACCAGCCAATCTCCATCTACCAATACTCTCCTCCACCTTTCTTAACCTCAACAACTTATCCTTTGACTCCTCCCACTTCCTCCAAATCCGAGGCGTAGTTATGGGCACTCGCATGGGCCCTAGCTATGCCTGCCTCTTTGTAGGGTACATCAAACAATCCCCGTTCCAGGCGTACACTGGTCCCATCCCCGAACTCTACCTCCGCTACATTGACGACCGCATTGGTGCTACCTCTTGTACCCATGCAGAACGCACTGACTTCATAAATTTCACCACTAATTTCCATCCTGCTCTTAAATTCACTTGGACCATCTCCGACATCTCCCTACTGTTTCTGGATCTCACCATCTCCATCACAGGAGACAGACTAGTGACCGACATCTACTACAAACCTACTGACTCCCACAGCTATCTTGACTACACTTCTTCCCACCCTGTTTCCTGTAAAAACTCTTTCCCCATCTCCCAATTCCTCCGTCTACTCCGCATCTGCGTCCAGGATGAGGTGTTTCATACTAGAGCATCAGAGATGTCCTCATTCTTTAGGAAACAAGGGTTCCCCTCTTCCATTATAGGTGAAGCTCTCACTAGGGCCTCCTCTATATCCCGCAGCTCCACTCTTGCTCTGCCTCTCCCTATTCGTAACAAGGATAGAGTCCACCTTGACCTCACCTACCACCCCATCAGCCGTCGTATACAATAAATAATCCTCCAACATTTCCGTCACCTCTAACGGGATCCCACTACTGGCCACATCTTCCCATCTCCACCCCTTTCTGCTTGCCGCAGAGACCGTTCCCTCCGTAACTCCCTGGTCCACTCGTCCCTTCCCAACCAAACTACCCCCTCCCCAGGTACTTTCCCCTGCAACCACAGAAGATGCAACACCTGTCCCTTTACCTCTCCCCTCGACTCCATCCAAGGACCTAAACAGTCTTTCCAGGTGAGGCAGAGGTTAACCTGCACCTACTCCAACCTCATCTATTGTATCCGCTGTTCCAGATGTCAACTTCTCTACATCGGCGAGACCAAACGCAGGCTCGGCGATCGTTTCGCTCAACACCTTCGCTCAGTTTGCCTTAACCAACCTGATCTCCCGGTGGCTCAGCACTTCAACTCCCCCCACTCCCAGTCTGACCTTTCTGTCATGGGCCTCCTCCATTGTCATAGTGAGGCCCAGCGCAAATTGGAGGAGCAGCGCCTCATATTTCGCTTGGGCAGCTTACACCCCAGCGGTATGAACATTGACTTCTCTAACTTCAGATAGTTCCTCTGTCCCTCTCTTTCCCCATCCCCCTTTCCAGTTCGCCCACTGTCTTCCTGTCTCCTACTACATCCTTTCTTTGTCCCGCCCCATCCCTGTCTGAAGAAGGGTCTCGACCTGAAATGTCCCCCCTTTCCTTCTCTCCTGAGATGTTGCCTGACCCACTGAGTTACTCCAGCATTTTGTGTCTACCGTTTTAATCTGAAAGTTCACTCCAGGAAATGACTGCTCTTTCAAATATGAATTTCAAATTTCAATCCTGAATTTGCTTTTTACTAGTTTGACCTGCTCCCCCTTGCCCTATTCTTAAATATGTTTGTAGCAGGATTCATATTTATTATGTTCCTACCTTTTACTATCATATTTGCCATTTAAAGTTATCTTTTGGTCTCCTTCTCCAAAGGCTAAAGGGTTTTGTTTCTCTGAGCATTCTTCATTAGTTCAGACTCTCGACATAAGACATGAGCTTTGTGACATTGACTGGTCTGAATTTGGCATTTGTGTCTCAGTGAAAAGAACATAGCAGTTCCGCTGTGGTCTGACCAGTAACAGCTTGAAGATGATATCCTCTGACTTGAATTTTCTTTAGTCAGAGTGAGATGAATCTGTGGAATTCATTGCCACAGACGACTGTGGAGGCTAAGTCATTGGGTATTTTTAAGAAGTTGACAGATTCTTGATTAGTTAGGGTGTCAAGGGTTATCGGTAGAAGGCAGGAGAATGGGGTTGAGAGGGAAAGATAGATCAGCAATGATTGAATGGTGAAGTTGACTCGATGGGCCGAATGGCATAAATCTGTTCCTATAACTTATGAATTCCATTGCTTTGGCTGTAATGTTTGAAACTGCACAAACATCATTCATTGTTACTCCCCATTGATAAGTCATGCTGAGCATTGTCTAATAACCTAGATTTCTTTCAGTTTCATCCTTAATTATCTCAACTGCACTAAGAGCATTTGTGTTATCCATTTTTAATTCTTATATGTGGTACTTAACATTTGGCCTGATTAAGTTTTGTCTGCCATTATTCTACCCATTTACATATTTTGTTCGACTCACTTTACAGTTCTCGAGCTGGCTCAGAATCAACCAGCCGTCTGTCATTTCAAATTTATTGATTTGCCATGAGAGACTGAATCCAAAATTCAAAGCACCGTAGTTCTCATACTACTGCTTGCTCATACTCAGCCCTCTTCATTTTCCTGCCTCATTCTCACTGCAACTTACCCCTTAAACGCACCTAGTGCCTTTTCAACCAATTTCCCCAGATATGGGCCCAGAATTGCACTCAATACTCCAAAATGCTGTCTGACCAGAACCTTATAAAACCTCAGCATTACATCACTGTTTTTGTATTTTGGAAATAAATGCCAGCATTGCGTTTACCTCCCTTACTACCGCTTCCACTTGCAAATTAACTTTGTGGGAATCCTGCACCAGCATTCCCAAGGCCCTTTGCACCTCTGATTTATGAATTCTCTCCCCATTTAGAAAATAGTCTACGCCTTTATTCCTACTACCGAAATCCACCGGGTGGTGCCAGCAATGGCTGCCTTGCCAACAGTTTGTCTGTCCTTTCCTTCTTTGTGTTTAAATAGTATGTTATGGCGAGTCCGAAACTTGTTGGTTGTAAGAGGAGTTTATTGCAGCCGCAATATTCGGATACAGAGTTAAACAACAAGGTAAAGGACAACCAATACAAACTTACTGTCTTCCTTGAAGACTTCGCCGAACTGACTCAATCGGGCGCCAAACGCGCACATGACATCGCTGGCCAAACAGCGATGTCGCTCTCTGGACCAATCCCTATGGTCGCGTTCCCACGTGACCTCGCTGGCCAATCCGAGGGTTCGACGACCTGGACCATTCTCTATGGTCGCTACATGACCCCCCCCCAGAACCCGAGGTGCGGAACCTAGCAGGGAGCCGGATTTCGCGACCATAACGAGTACGGAGAGGGACAGCCTGAACCACAGGAGCCGGAGGTTCCGGACTTGGCGGAATAGCCGGAACGAGAGGTTCTGGAGGAACTACCGGAACGGGGGGTCCTGGAGGGACTGCCGGAACGGGGGGTCCTGGAGGAACTGTCGGAACGGGGGGTCCCGTACTGAGCGGAACTAACGGAGATCGGCCTCTCCTAGGGGTTTGACCGACCAGGACTGGTTGATCCGGGTCCAAATGGGCAGGTTTGAGCCGGGACACCGAGACGAGCTCACTCTTGCCGCACATGTCTAAGGTGAAGGTAGCCGTTCCCTTACGTAAAACCCGGAACGGCCCTTGATAGACCCTCTGCAACGGGGCGCGATGGGCATCTTTACGCAGAAAAACAAACTCACAGTCCTTCAGGGAAGACGGTTCATGTACCATGGGACACCCATGACGTGAAGTCGGAACTGGAGCCAGGGAGCCCACCCGTTCCCGGAGAGATGCTAACACTGATGGGACTGTAGGCAGCAGGTCTGAAGGGTCCGGAAACAGATCTCCGGGTACTCGAAGTGTCGAGCCATATACTAGCTCTGCGGATGACGCACCGAGATCTGGCTTAGGAGCAGTCCGGATGCCCAAAAGAACCCAAGGGAGTTGGTCTACCCAGTCCGGGCCTTCAAGCCTTGCACTGAGGGACGCCTTAAGTTGGCGGTGGAACCTTTCTACGAGTCCATTTGCTTGGGGGTGATATGCAGTCGTGGGTTGTAACTTGGACCCATACAGTTCTGCCAGCGCGGCCCAGAGGGACGAAGTGAACTGTGGCCCTCTGTCAGTGGTAATAACTGCCGGGACCCCGAAACGAGCTACCCAATGAAGGGCCAAAGTCCTAGCACAAGACGCTGACGAAATATCAAACAATGGGAAAGCCTCTGGCCACCGGGTGAACCGATCCACCACCGTGAGGAGGTGGGTGTAGCCCCGGGAGGAAGGCAAAGGCCCGACCAAATCC
Source organism: Rhinoraja longicauda (assembly GCF_053455715.1). NCBI lineage: Eukaryota > Metazoa > Chordata > Chondrichthyes > Rajiformes > Arhynchobatidae > Rhinoraja > Rhinoraja longicauda. Next base: position 46,913,211 of record NC_135956.1, on the reverse strand, counting down.
ACGTGGATGTGGAAAAAACGAACAGCCAGGACCTCGAAATCCTGTACGGGGGGGCTGGACGTGGCGCTGGACTTTAGCGGTCTGACAGGGCATGCAGGAACGTGCCCACCCCGCTACCTGTTTCCGCAGGCCATGCCAGACAAACCTCGCTGCTACCAAGGCAGAGGTGGAGCGGATGGACGGGTGCGCCAGCCCATGAATGGCATCGAAAACCCGGCGCTGAAGGGAGGGCGGTACTACCGGCCTGGGACGGGGAAGAGAAACATCGCACCAGACTTTCATGCCCTCCGACCCACAAGCTACCTGGGCCAACTTCAATCCCGAAGTGGTGGACCGGTAAGCCGAAACGGTATCCGCTAGGAGCTGTGCCTCCGCAAGCTCCTTGGGATCCACTTCGCAGTCCACCGCCGAAATAGGGGGAAAAGCAGGTCTAGACAGGGCATCAGCAACGGCATTAAGCTTACCCGCGACATGACGGACATCGGTGGTAAATTCGGAGATAGCGGTCAGGTGCCGCTGCTGGCGGGCCGACCATGGGTCAGACAATTTCAAAAAAGCAAATGTTAATGGCTTGTGGTCCGTAAATGCCACAAATGGGCGGCCCTCGAGGAAGTACCTGAAATGACGAACAGCTAAATAGAGAGCCAGAAGCTCTCGGTCAAATGCGCTATACTTCAGCTCGGCCGAATTTAGTTGCCGGCTGAAAAACGCTAAAGGCTGCCAACGGCCACCGACTTGCTGCTCCAGAACCCCGCCCACCGCCACGTCAGAGGCGTCAACCGTCAGGGCCGTGGGGGCGGAGGGGCTCGGATGGACCAACATGGTGGCGTCTGCCAAAGCTGCCTTAGCTGCTGTAAAAGCCGACTCAGCGGTCGGGGACCACAACAACTCTACCGGATTCCCTGCAAGGCATTGGAAGAGTGGGCGCATGACTCGCGCAGCTGCCGGAACGAACCTATGGTAGAAATTAACCATGCCTACGAACTCCTGTAGCCCTTTTACTGTGGTGGGCCTAGGAAATGCCCGGATAGCCTCCACCTTTTCGGGCAAAGGGGAGGCGCCGGCAGGGGTAATTCTGTGCCCTAGAAAATCAAGAGCAGGAAGGCCGAATTGACATTTGGAGGGTTGGATTATGAGCCCGTGGTCTTGGAGCCGCTGGAACACGGTCCGCAAATGGGCCTGGTGTTCCTGCACGGAGGGGCTGGCTACCAGGATGTCGTCTAAATAAATAAACAAAAACGGTAAACCCCGGCCCACGCGGTCCATCAGTCGCTGGAAAGCCTGTGCCGCGTTCTTTAAACCGAAAGGCATACGCAACCATTCAAACAACCCGAACGGAGTAATTGTTGCAGTTTTCTGTATGTCCTCCGGTCGCACCGGAATCTGATGGTATCCTCGCACCAAATCGATTTTGGAAAACACCACCGCTCCTTCCAGCCCAGATGAAAAATCCTGTAGGTGCGGTATGGGGTAGCGATCAGCCGTGGTGACAGCATTGAGACGCCGATAATCGCCACATGGTCTCCACCCCCCAGATGCTTTGGAGACCATGTGTAACGGCGAGGCCCACGGGCTGTCAGACTGACGGACAATTCCCATTTCCTCCATTTTCCTGAACTCCGCCCTTGCCACCACCAGTTTGTCTGGCGGTAGTCTCCTGGCCCGAGCGAAAACGGGAGGGCCTTCGGTGCGGATGTGATGGACCACACCGTGCTTAGCCGAAGGCGTGTCAAAACGTTGGACGAGCAGCTCCGGAAACTCTGCCAGAATCGCAGCATACGAGTCGGGGGCCGCGACGACGGCCTGGACAGTAGGGCTGGGCGAGGAGGCGATTGTCGGAGCGACATGCTCATCTTCGGCGGAGGGTCGGAGGTCGTTACCGCGGACATCAGGAACCAGTGAAAAAGCCCAGAGAAAATCTGCGCCCAGGATCGCTTGTTTGACGTCGGCTATGATGAATGGCCATTCGTACGTGCGGAGGCCTAACACAAGGGACATCTTCCGTGTACCGAAAGTGCGAATTGGGCTGCCATTAACCGCGATGAGGGTGGGACCTGTCTTACCCGATCTGGTTTCGAGGTCGGTCGGCGGCACTATGCTGACGATGGCTCCCGTGTCTACCAAAAATTCTGTGTCCGTGAATCGATCATGGACATAGAGGCGCCGGTTCTGGCCAATCGTAACTGCCCCTATGTACGATCGGCCGAGGCATTTCCCGCGAAGGTACAAGGCAAACGACAGTTGCGGGATTCGTTACCCCATCGTAGGTGATAATAGCACCAGCCGCGCTTGTGCGGATCTTTTTGGCGGGCTTTCTGAGAATTGGCGGGAGACATGGCGCCATCTTGCCGTCGCTGTGGCGTGGTCACTGATGTCGAGACTTTGTTGATCGAACCACTCGCCTTGTTTTTTGCCGCTATGAGCGCGTCCGCTTTCGCTGCATATGCTTCGGGGTCCTTAAAAGAACAATCCGTGAGCAGCAGTCGGACATCCTCGGGAAGTTTCTCGCGGAATGCCTGCTCGAACATAGGGCAATCCGTATGCTCACCGGCTAGCATCATCATTTCGGCCATGAGGACGGAAGGCAGTTGGTCTCCAAGATCCGGTAGGTGCAGAAGTTTTGCCGCACCACCATGCTTATTAAACCCGAAGGTTCGCAATAATACTTTCTTCATGGCCTCGTACTTGTTTTCCGCAGGTGGATTCACGATAAACCGCATCACGCGCTTGGTTGTGTCCGGCGATAGAGCGCTGACGAGGTAGAAGTACTTCGTGGATTCGTCCGACACCTTCTTTATATGAAATTGAGCCTCGGCGTGGATAAACCAAGCTTGCGGTGCGTGCGTCCAAAACAACGGTAGATGAACGCCTGCCGCGCTTGACTCCGGTGTGCCCTGCTCGGTCATCGTCAACGAGGCGTCGGGTTCCTGCTCAGTCGGTGATTGTCCAGATCACGTCGGGGTCACCAATATGGCGAGTCCGAAACTTGTTGGTTGTAAGAGGAGTTTATTGCAGCCGCAATATTCGGATACAGAGTTAAACAACAAGGTAAAGGACAACCAATACAAACTTACTGTCTTCCTTGAAGACTTCGCCGAACTGACTCAATCGGGCGCCAAACGCGCACATGACATCGCTGGCCAATCAGCGATGTCGCTCTCTGGACCAATCCCTATGGTCGCGTTCCCACGTGACCTCGCTGGCCAATCCGAGGGTTCGACGACCTGGACCATTCTCTATGGTCGCTACAATGTGTTAAATGTATGTTTTTAGTGTTCTTTAGCTTGTTTTATGTGGGGGCTGGGGTTGGGGGAAACATTTTCTAATCTCTTACCTCGACGGTGATGCGCTTTTTTTCCGTATCGTATCTCCGTCCGCACTGCGGCCTAACATCGAGGAGTTGGCGACTTTGCTGGAGACCAATTTCGAGAGTTCCACCACGGGTGCCTACGGGACTTTAACATCGCGGAGCCCACGATCCCTTTGCCAGGGATCAATCTCAGAGCTCCAACCGTGGGTGCTTGCGGACTTATATCATGGAGCCCGTGGTCTCTGGTCAGAGACCGACATCGTGAACTCCAAGCCACGGGAGTTTCAACCGCCCCGACGTGGGAGTTTCGATCACCCCAACGTGGGAGTTTCAACCGCTGGCTGCGGGAGCTTTGATCGCCCCGAAGGATGGTTTGACTGCCCTGACCACGGGCAGGATAAAGAGGAAGAAGATTGGACTTTTTTGCCTTCCATCACAGTAAGGAATGTGGGGAATCCTCTGTGGTGGATGTTTATGTTAACTTTTATGTAGTTGTGTGTCTTGTTGCTTTTTTTTCGTATGACTGAATGGTAATTCGCATATCACTATTACCTTAATTGGTGCAGTGACAATAAAAAACTTTGAAACCTTTCAAATACATGACTCCACAATTTGCTACGCTGTATTCCATCTGCCGCTTCTCTGCCCACTCTCCCAACCTGCCCAAGTCCTTCTGCAGAGTCCCTGCATTGTCTACACTACCTGCCCCTCCACCTATCTTCATATCATCTGCAAACTTGGCCACAAAGCCTACAATCCCCTCATCCAAATCATTGATATATTTTAATAAATTCCAATTAATGTTTTATTTATCTCTCTCCACTACTGCATGGGCAGCTGACTTCACATCTAAAAACTTGTTTCACGAGACTGGAGAAAATAAGATTTGAGCCCTGCACCTTCCCCGGTGTGCTTCTGAGGAGCAGCTCAAGAAATAATCATCACATGGTAAGGAAGCCAGAAATCTGTCTATTCAAAGTGTGCATAGACAGTTTGCACTGATGATTGCAAATACTTTTCTGGACAGCAGTCGTATTTCCTCAGCAAATAAAGTAATTAATCTGCCAAAATACAAATCAAAGGGGGAGGGAAAAAAATGGGCCCTAGATCATTGGGAAGAAAAGGCAGTATTTTGCAGAGAGAAGCAATAACTCAATTTCCCTTAGAACCTTTCCATTTTTGGGCAACTTTCCAACATCTTTGAGGTCAGTCTTATCAAGGCCACCATACTGAATGTGATACCATTAGTACAGAATGCTTCAGTCTTTCAGGTTGCACAAGTTGCATACATTTTCCTGATATCAGTTCTTTGTAAAATAAATGCAAATCATTCTTACCAATAACATCTGGCACAGAATCAGGACATTCTGGCCAACAGGTTTTTGTACTCCACTCAAATCTCCTCCTGTCTTCTCCAATAACCTTATATTCTTGTATTCTTCACATAATTTTAAATTGTTTTCTCTCATTTGTGCATATCTCATTTCTCCTTGAATGCATGTCTGCTTTTCACTCAATTCCCCATTTGAGAAAGAGTTGCACCTTCTCACACTCTCTCATGAGTCGCATTTGATCACCCCTCTCTCTCTCTCTCTTGGACTGAACATTTAAGAAATTGCTTAATTTACTAAAGGCTGAGAATGAATGAACAAAAATAATCAATTTTAAATATAGGAGTATAGGAGCAAAGAGGTCCTTCTACAGTTGTACCGGGCCCTGGTGAGACCGCACCTGGAGTACTGTGTGCAGTTTTGGTCTCCAAATTTGAGGAAGGATATTCTTGCTATGGAGGGCGTGCAGCGTAGGTTCACTAGATTAATTCCCGGAATGGCGGGACTGTCGTATGTTGAAAGGCTGGAGCGATTGGGCTTGTATACACTGGAATTTAGAAGGATGAGGGGGGATCTTATTGAAACATATAAGATAATTAGGGGATTGGACACATTAGAGGCAGATAACATGTTCCCAATGTTGGGGGAGTCCAGAACAAGGGGCCACAGTTTGAGAATAAGGGGTAGGCCATTTAGAACGGAGATGAGGAAGAACTTTTTCAGTCAGAGGGTGGTGAAGGTGTGGAATTCTCTGCCTCAGAAGGCAGTGGAGGCCAGTTCGTTGGATGCTTTCAAGAGAGAGCTGGATAGAGCTCTTAAGGATAGCGGAGTGAGGGGGTATGGGGAGAAGGCAGGAACGGGGTACTGATTGATAGTGATCAGCCATGATCGCATTGAATGGCGGTGCTGGCTCGAAGGGCTGAATGGCCTACTCCTGCACCTATTGTCTATTGTCTATTGTCTATTGTCCTGACTATATAAAAGAAAATAACATTTGTTCTTATGTTTTGGGATGGTGAGGGACCAGAGGACTGATTTTCCAGAGTGGGTGTTGTTTGCGACCAATGTGTGTTCAAGGAAACGTCAGAGTGCTCAGGTTTTCTGGAGATCTCTGGCTAATCTCATGTATTGGAACATGCTATCCAAGCAATAGTACATACGGGCATACGGACACTAGCTCCAGATTTGACCGTTCCAAAGCTCTCTTGATTGGTCTCCCAAAAACTGATCCTAAATTATGCCATCCGTTTCCTAACACATGTCATGGCTCCTTTTCCATAAGACCATGACATCGGAGCAGATTTAGGCCATTCGGCCCATTGAGCCTGCTCTGCCATTCGATCATGGCTGATCTATTTTTCCCTCTCAACCCAATTCTCCTGCCTTCTCTCCATAACCTTTGATGCCCTTACAAATCAAGAACCTATCCATCTCTGCTTTAAATATACCCAATGACCTGGCCTCCACCACCATCTGTGGCAATGAATTACACAGATTCACCACCCTCGGGCAAAAGAAATTCCTCCTCATCTGCATTTTGAAGGTTTACCCTATTATTCTGAGGCTGTGTCCTCTGGTCCTAGGCTCTCCCACTACTGGAAACATCCTCTCCACATCCACTCAATCTCGGCCTTTCAGTATCTGGTGGGTTTCAATGAGATTCCCCTCATTCGTCTAAACTCCAGCAAGTACCAGCCCAGAGCCATCAAATGCTCCTCATATGTTAACCCAATCATCCCCGGGATCATTCTCAGAAACTTGCTTTGGACCCTCTCCAACACCAGCAGAATCGATCCAGCCCCCACCCCTGCCCTAAACTACCAGCCCTCACCCCACCCACAATCCATGCAGTCCTCACCCTCAGTCCACCCAAAGCCAACCCAACCCCCAACAATTCCGACCCAGGGCTATCCCTACCCTTGTCTACTCAACGCAACCTACACCTCTTTCTTTCTTTTAAATACTTCCTCTGGCTCTATCACAGAGAGCAATCAAAGCCCAAATTAGTCAAAGCCCAATCATTAAATATAATCAATGAGAACTTAGATTTTGTCCTTCAGACCAGAGGGATCAAGGGAGATAGGGAGAAAGCTGGAACAGAGTATTGAATTTGAATGGTAGAGTGGGTTCAAAAGGTAACATGAACTACTCCTGCTTAAAGCTGGAGTCAGTTTGCCCTGCAACCTGACTTATAACTGCTTGAAATCCAGGAGACTGTCTGGTCAAGATAAGTTCATATCCAGACCAAATTGATCACAGATAATCTAAGTGCAGCCCGAGTCAGAGTATTTGTAGCTCTTACCATGTCCATTCCTGTTCCAATATTATTTACAGAATAGTGCAGTGCAGCACATATGGTGCTATTGATCAAGAACAAAGAACAAAAAAGCAAACCATACCGACCAGGGTAGAAAACTGAGCTGGACAAAGCATGAACTTTTTATTAGGACATACCTGATCGCACCTAACCCTGACACATATAGTAGGGTCACATGGAAACTGGGTCTGCTGGTCAGGTTCCACTGGCTATCTTTGGGTAGCTCACAGCCTATAGAGAACCATGAGAAATACAGGAACAAAAGATACCAAAACGATCTTTTTACCAAAAACACAGCTAACTTTCTTATTTCAGTTTCCTGTGTATAAGAATTTAAGTAAAAGAATCACGAGAGCATGGAAGCAGAATGCCAGCATTGAAAAAAAACTGGGGTGACTATACTGGGGTGATGCCACAGTGAAATAAAGTCACCCCAAAGCCATTTTGAATAATTTGCAGATGGAATTCTCTTTGTAGTGCGTTTGTGGTTCGACACTGGTATAGTTGCTCAAGGCAAAGCATTGTGGATGTGTTCATGTGGGATAGGAGGGAAAATGCTGGAAGAATTCCCACTTTCAATTTGGAATCAATACACAATAATTCACATCATCAATTATGATTTGTAGTATAATATACAACTAATTGCACAGAGCAATATCCGATTTTTTTTAAAAACATGTCCTTGCAAAGTACATACCTCAAGTGAATACTGAAGCATAACTGGCATTTAAAAAGCCTCACTAGTTCTTACTGATAATCTGATGATTTGCATTAGCACAAGTTAATATAGTTTACATCTATTAAAGTGGAAACCATATTATTCATCAGATTTCTTCATCTCTGTTCTTTCCCAATCTTAACAAACCTCTAAACAACAGCTAAATTCGATATTGTTCTGATTGGTGCTGGAAACTGTTACCAATGCTGCAATTTCAAGGCATACAGGTCACAGTGTCATTTGTGGTAGTCACATTACTTTAGCTATCACATTAACTGGATCGTGCATAGAATTAGCATACATCATCAAACAGAACTGCATCCAGCAATACTTAACCTGGTGAACATACCCCGATCTTAAGTGTAGCCACTGAAAACATATTTTACATTTTAAATTATAGAACATATCTTAATGGATAAAGAATGATTAGCTATCAAAACACAAGGGAAATTAAGTGCTCAGAAGCATGCATTGATTATTTTAAATTATTGTCTTGGAACATAATGCATCTTTGACTCACTTTCGGATTTGGTATGCTTTTAGTGAGCTTTAGCACATTTACAAGACTTATGGACTATAATTACAAGGGAATTCAGGTAATAGACACATCAGTTATAGGTAACGTGCCTTAACTGGACAATTGCATAAAGACTTGCAACATGCTCGCCACTTGAGCGAACTTATCAATAAGCATCAAATAATATCACTTAATCCCAAGCCTCCAGGATTGCTAAAGTAATGATCAATTTATAAAATGAGTGTTGCGGGGGAGAGAGTTATATCATGGTCTTATATTCAAGGTTAAGTAGATTCTTGAAGTCATGTCACATTGTACATCTCATCACAGTTAGGAAGCTGCCTGTGAATCAGAACTTATATTTCCTTGACTGTAATTGTCCAACTTTTTACATACATCATCTTTCACAAAACGTCAAAACGTTCATGTGTTTGCAATGGATTTTCAGGAATCAACATAAACTTTCTTAAAGGTGGGATGAGAGTTGTGAAACAAAGTAAATTATGCGAGTAGACGTACGTACCAGTATGCGTGCGGATGTGAGCAAGAAATGCCAGAGAATTGCTGCTCTTGCACACCTTCCCACAGTACTTGCAGACATTTCCTCGATTCTCCTGCCGCTCACAGTTTATCTGCTCAGTGTCTTCCACGATGTACTTGTTTACTTCCCTCAGCATTTCCTCATGCTTCTGCTTTATGTGCACAAAGAGGTCCTGCTCCGAATCAAAAGGTGTGCTGCACTTGACACATTTGAAGGTAGCTCCACCCTCAGGCAACTCTTCCACGCTCTCCTGTTCCATCCTCTGGTGACCAACACTGGCCAAATGCTGATGCAGGTTACTCACTGTGTAGAAGGACTTTCCACACAGTAAGCAGTGGAAGTGTTTTTCCGCAGAAGGATGCTTCATAGCGATGTGGACATTCAACCCGTTGATACCATCAGCTAAGAACCCACAGTCTTCACAGCAAATACGTTTTGGGTCCTGCAGCAAGGCACCTTTGGCTTTCCTCTTCCTTGCAGGCTGTGAAAGATCTGTCTTGTAAACTGCAACAGCCCACTCACTAGGTGAGATTCCATCCACTCCCTGGCTATCCTCACTAGTGTCAGTGCCCTCAGGTTTTTCAGTCAATGACTTGTTCTTTAATCGTTCAATGGAAGCATCAAACTCAAAATATTTTTGCAGTCCTTTAACCTGGAATTCCATCTTTCGAAGGTCATCACTTGAACTCTCAGCTGCTTCCACAGCGTCACCTTCCAGGTCTTGTGTCACGTTATTTGCATCCATGGTCTTCTCACTCACAACTACTTGGCCGTCATTTTGAGCTTCTTCAACCCCTATAACCTGATCATGGTCTGCCTCATTTTGCCCAGGCACCTCCGTTGCAGCTGGTGCAGCAATGTCTTCAAAGCTGTTCTCAATTTGCTGCACAAGGTTAACTTGAATGTGATCTGAATTCTTCTCTGCCTGCTGAATTCCTGTGACATTCGGATCTCCATCTCCACTCTGTTCTGTAGTGTTACCTTCACTGCCTCCAAGGAGGGATGAAGGTTCCACTTCCATATTTGCATCCTCTGACAAACCACTGTCATTCAACATGGTTGCATTTAGATCAACCATTTCATTTGGTCTGCTACTCAAGTTCACAGTCGATTTAACATCATCTATCGGACTATCACTTCCTTGGGATCCCACTTGTAGATCATCCACTGCTCCAGTCTGAGAAGCTTCAACTTGTAAATCAGTGTCATTACTTGTCACATTAGTTTTCTGCACTGTGACTGTGTCTACACGCCGACTTGAATTGCCTTCCAGTGGTGCATCACAAACCTGATCGTGAGTGTTTTCCTGTTGCACTGACTCAACTGAAGCAGAATTCAAATCTAGGGAATGACTCTTGGCACCTGGGCAGGTGGTATCTGCATTTAGCTTTCCAGGTTCAACTTCAGCACAATTCTCTGAATTATGCACTGTGGGTAATGTCTCAACAAGTTCTTTTTGGTGAACGATTTCATTTTGGAAGGATTTTTCCTCTATTTCTGTCGACTCAAACACAGCAGTTGTCTCTTTATACTCATAAGTTACCTCCTTGCTTTCTGGTAATCTCTCAGGTTCAATGCTTGATGCAGACTCCTGGGTAGCCTCTAGAGGAATTTCTGAAGCTTTCTCCCCTTCATCACTTCTTCCTTTAAGTGTAGAATTCTCATTCTCTTCCTTCTTATTCCCATCGTTTGGCACATCAGTTGGTGTTATGGATCCACTCACCTCAGGTTGTCCTTTAACTTGATTTAATTTAAGGTAGGATTGACTTTTGAGCTTATGCTTTTCTGTAAAAGCATGCCTCATCATTTCACGTCTAGTGACAGCATAGTAGTCGCAGGCCATGCAATAGTAGTCAAAATCTTTTGTGTGTTTGCGCTTAACATGCAACTCCAGAGTAGATTGGGAATAAGCCACAAAGCCACAGTACGCACAAGTAGTGGCATGGTTTCCTTTGAGTCGCTTTGAACTGGATGAACTGCCATCTTGCCCTGTACTATTTGATTCCACTTCAAGAATTGCCTCTGCTCCTTTTTGCTCATCCACACGCGACTGATTTTGGACTGAAGTAACACTCTCTAAATTTACACGAGTACAGTTTTCAATGACTTCGGCTTGCCCATTTACTTCAGGAATCTCTGGAGTTGAAACTTTGTTGCTTTGCTCAACACAATCAGTTGCAGGAAGTGAGTGAGGATCAGTTCCAACCGTTTGAGGATTTTCCTTATTGTTGTCAGGTGTGGTGGCTTTCTTACAGATCTCTACAGGCTTGGAGACATCAGCGCGATTTTTGTGTTTCTTTGTGTTGCAGTGACGGTCCATGTCTCCTTTGGTGACAGTATAGTAGTTACATGCCTTGCAAAAGTAGCTATATTGATGGCTGTGTTTCCGCCTTATGTGAATGTTCAGGTTAGTCACACTGGAAGCCAATAAACCACATTGGGGACACGTTCTGGAGATGGTACCTTTTGGCCGCTCTTTCTTCATGCCTTCTGTTAACGGAAGAACACTGTCTTTTTGAACATTTTCCACATTGGTTGCATCACCTTCTGATATTTCCCAGGTTACAACAAATTCCTCTTTCGATTTAGATGGCTCAAGGACCTGGACACAGCCTTTGTCTATCTCACTATTAACATTCCCCAAAGCCCCAGTAGTCTTTATAGTTTTTTGGACATGCTGGATATCGATGGACACCTCTTCTACACATTCATCCACTGTTGGCCCGAGGTTTCTTTTCTTAGCATTCTCAATGTGCCTACTCCGTTTAATATGCTTTTCCATAGCTTCTCTGCTAATCGTGTAGAGGCTACATACTTTGCAAAGAAATCGATACTCTTGTGCATGTCGGAGTCTAATGTGTTTCAAAAGCACAGTTGCTGATCGAGCTTTGTAAAAGCAGCTTTTGCACTGTAATTGAAGCCTACTGTGTGTTGAACGCCTCAAAATGTTACCTGCAATCACTCTGGCTATAGAAGGTTTCTGGAAATCTTTTAACAAAAGGCCAGATCTTGGAATGGCGAGTTCTCCATTGCCATCTGAGATGATTTTAATTAGATTTTCTTCCCTAGGCTGATGATTTTCAATTTGTTCCAATGTGTTCTCTTTCTGCTGTGGAAGCAGTTGGCTTGTATGCTGCTCAGAGCCTTCGTGGTCAACTAGATCCTCTTCCAGTGCAAAGTGTAGTCTGCATGTTGAGCAGTAAAAGGCCATTTTGTGTTCTTGGCTCATGTGCTCCTTCAGAGCCCCTTCATCCATTGTCACAAACGTGCAGAGTCGACAATCAATTTGAGAGAAATTTAATTGATGCCTATTGCTTTGACAATGCTTTTCAAAGTCACCCTTTGTGACACAAGCATAGCCACACGGTTGACAGTGGAAGTCCATTTCTTTTGTGTGGCGCCTCTTTATGTGAACCTCCAACCCCTTTCTGTTCTGAAATACATGACTACAGTAGGAGCAAGTACGAAGGGCTTTGCGGTCGGCTGGGCTTAGCTTCATTTCAGGGTTCTCAAGGTTTGGGCCTTTATTGTCTCCTATGTTGGTAGATGGGGACACAAGGTTTTGAACCTGGGTCGTACTTTCAGTGTTGTTTTTATCCAATGTTTGTTCATGAAGAACAACTAGTGTGGCTGTTTGGCCTTCTTCATTTCCACTTGGGCAACTTATTTTAGAAGACTTCTTGTTTTCTACATTCAGATCATCAGTTGATGAGGCTGCATCACTTTCATTCTCAGGTTTATCGTCATGTTTGTCTGTTGCTCTGACATTTTTCCCTTTTGATTTTACACCCCCATTTCTCTTTCCAGGAAGTTTAGCTTTACTTGGCTGGAAATCAGGAATAACCTCTCTACGACGAGGATGCCGGCCTCTGACTTGGCAATTATCCTTTGTCAAAAGGCTTCTTCTTCCTCGAAGGTTTTGAGAAACCCTCTGTTTCCTCACCAGTTCCTGGGAAAGCCCACTTCTCGTATGCCGAATATGTTCAGAGTTTTCCGTGCATCGCCCACTACGTGGTCTCAAACCACTAACGGTACCTTCTTCAGAGCACTTTAATCTTTGTTTGCCAACCTGTTCCTTGAGAAGATGAGTTGGCTCCTTTACTCTCCGTGAAGTTCTTTGGGGAGTTGTTTTTCCAGCACAGCTGTCATCAAGCTCTGCTCGTTCAACTGCTTTACTGGATGCAGCTTCTTCACAGTGATCATTACCCGGACTCTTGGATTTCTCAAAATACTTTGCATTTCTGTTATTTTGCGCACAGCTCTTGCTCCTTGTTCTTCCCAAATTTTCGGGTTTCTTGCTCAAATTTAAGTCATTAGAATTAATGCATTTTGCTCTGTCCACTTTGCCTTTTGAACCAGATTTGGCAGGAGGCCTCTTTTTGGAGAGCAAATGTATGTATCCACCTCGTGCAGCAAGATTCTTACGGCGGAGGTGAGTTTTCCCACGGCAGTGAGTTTTCAGCAGATTTTCATCGTAACATCGGAAGCCACACAGCTCACAGCTTAAACTTTCTTTTTGCACATGATTTTGTTTGAGATGTGCCTGCAAAGCTGCTCCACTCTCCGCCTTGAATTTACACTGAGGGCAAACATGGGCTTTGGACCTTTTAGAATGATTCTCTTTAATGTGTTTGTCCAAGTCATAGCGCGAAGGCAACAACAGGCCACAAAGCCTACAGTTAAATCCTTCCTTTGCGCCTGTATTTTTCCTTGTGCCTTTCGATAGCTTTTTGTGGAGAATTGAAGAAAGGTGCTTTCTATGGCTCTTCTTTGATAAACTGGTAACATTACAGGTCTCACAGACAAGATCATTGTCATTGAAGTGAAGTTGCTTTGTGTGAATTTTTAGTGCAATTTTATTTCTCGCTGTAAAGTTGCAAAAGAGGCAAGGCAGAGCTGCTCCAGCTTCAATCTTGTTAGTCTGATTCTGGTGTACTCCAGTTTGGTCTTCTGCAACTCCCTTGACATCATTTTGCACTTCACTGGTATGCATCTGAGATTGCTTCAGGTCAGATGGAAGAATTGGTAGTGAATTGGTCTCTGCAACCACAGTGTTCCTGTTATCGTGCGATCCTTCCAAAGTGTCAAGTTTTATTCTTTTGGCCGGAGGGTCACCAGCAGATGGCTGCTTGCTACCTTGTGTCCTGATATTGCTTTGATGTGCATCAGAGTCCGCCTTTAACTCCAGATCACCACTGCCACCCAAGTCCTTTGCATCCTCAGGCCCAGTGGTTGCACCTTGCCTGCAGTTTTTGCTCACCTCATTTTCTGGATCTTCAACCAATGCATGTGACACTTCCATTCCCTCGCTTTGGTCGTTGCGCTTGGCTGACAACTGATGAAGAGCATGCACAGAATCTTTGGATCCTTCACTTAAATCCATTGGCGCGGCATAAGATTGGATAATTTCATGTTGCTGGCACGGAACATCAGTGGAATATAACAACTCTCTTCGTTCCTTTTAACCTTAAATGCAACAAGGAAAAAAAAAGTTATACAATTGTAGTCCAGAAATTTTAAAATAGGGACAAAAATTACACAACACACAAGCTACACTAACCAAGGGAGCAAATGAAACCTCTAAGATAAAGTGACTTTTTAAAATATTTGTGTTGGGAGGGTCATTTCTAATGTACAGAAATGTAACGCCGATATTTTGTCACTCACTGCATAGACAAAAATTGCTTTAAATCACAACACTTGTTTTAACAGTGGATGTGCATTCAGAAGAAAAATATTAATGCACCATAGTAGAAATTGACAATAAATGGGCTCCACTGTGTATCTTTCTGCTCATGAGTGTCTTCATTTATAGTGCAATAGTGTGTAATTATTGCAAAGTATATAATTGCTGAATTCTGAAGTAAAAAATTATGGGTTGTCAGAAGATTCAAAAAAGGAATCCAAATGAAGAGAGCTAGGTATGCCATGGCTACCTATATAATACAATATTTATACAAGTGATCGCATCTGCATTGCTGTTAAGATGCCCCGTATAAAGCACTCACACAATTATGAGACAGTGTGGCACTGGCCTCTCTGTTAGCAAGGGATGTTAATGATTGCACAATTAATGCAAAGACACCTGATGGAACATGTGAATTGAGTAAATTATTACTCAAGACAAATCGTAACATTTCAGATGGTTGTGGTTTGTACTTCGGAATTTTCAGGATAGGGTTAACAGAGCAGTGCAAAATCAAATGTGGAAAATTAGAAGAGGAATCCCATATATTCACATAAACAGAGACATGAATTTTCTGGTTGCATCTTTATGTGTTGCAAACAGGAAACAAACCATTGTGTCTCCAGGGAGATAGTAGGAGTGCATGTTGTTCTGCTATAAGTATAAGAAAATAACTGCAGATGCTGGTACAAATCGATTTATTCACAAAATGCTGGAGTAACTCAGCAGGTCAGGCAGCATCTCGGGAGAGAAGGAATGGGTGACGTTTCGGGTCGAGACGTCACCCATTCCCTCTCTCCCGAGATGCTGCCTGACCTGCTGAATTGTTCTGCTATAACGTGTGTTTCCATAACACGAATTTGACATAACGAGAGTGAGGAATTTGGGAGCATTATTTGCATTATGTTGTCCGGTTATAACCCAGAATTAGAGAACCACTTAAAAGTTACTTTGGAAATTGACGATCAGAAAATAAGTAGTCTTGAATTTAGACAGTACAGGGGAAAAAGCATTTCCACAGTAATCAGACCCCATTGTCTCCTATGGACGCAGCTGCTAGTTTAACCAAGGGTGCCTATTGAATTTGTCAAGAAATCACATTTATTGACATTTGCGCAATAATACTCTATCAAACAATAGAACATAACTCCTTTGGTATTTTAGCTTGCAGTAACAATAATAAATGTATTGCTCTTGGAAAGACATATATTTTGGAAATTCTGCAGGATAAAAAAACTTTGGTTTATTACAGTACTACAAAACTTGTTACTACAAGTCCAAAACTCTCTAATCCCTAATCCTCTTTCTCCCATTGACAGAATTACATTTGTAATGTAATTTTCTACAACACGAGATTTCTTAGGAATGCAACTATTGCATTGTAGCAGAACTACCTGTGTATTATTTCCTCAGAAAATCAATGCATCATGATAAATGTACTGATAGATGTCCTTATGATTAAAACAACTACCATTAAGGGTCATGTCTTCAACCCAGAGTAAGCAAGAGCATACCTTCGTAATTGAACCAAAGAGTTTGATTCTCGGTAATTTATTTCAAACACAGAGAAAAGTTTATTAAACTGTGCAAGTAATTCACGTTCATTGGTGTTACTGCACTTAGTCAACTATATGGACTCTGCAATCTTGCTGACATGATCCATGCCTAAAGCCGAGTTAACCAACAGTTTCACTACTTTCACAAGGCTGTCTGAGGATATCACTCAAAGACAAGTGACACCTAACTGACAGCCATTGCAACGCCAATAAGTAATTGAACTAATACCAAAGGTACTGAGTACAACCAGGAGTTTTATATAAATCTGAACTAAGTTTGCATCGTCACTCAATTCTTTTTCCATTAGACTGATACTAAAAGCAGAATGTGCAAGTCCTGCCTATTCCATCCGCTACTTCCATGTTGGTCACATGGGACCACAGGGAAAAGGAACTGCCAGTGCAAATCAAAAAAATATCAGCAACTCTACCCTGCTAATCTTGTGCCAGCTGAAAGTAAAACCAGAGTGCTCAGAAGATAAAGGGGCCTGCACCTCAATTGATCTTACAAGGATTCCGACCACAAAACATCGTCTATTCCTGTCCTTCAGTGATGCTCGCTGATGAGCTGAGTTACTCCAGTACTTTATTTACATTTTTGTAAACCAACATCTGCAGTCCCTTGTGTCTACAAGTTTGATGGGAAATATTTTTTTCTTGCTTAAGTGGCATACATATTGTAGACAGAAAATGCTGGAGCAACTCGGTGGGGAGGCAGCATCTCTCGAGAAAAGGAATGGGTGACGTTTCGGGTCGAGACCCTTCTTCAGACTCGAACCCGAAACATCACCCATTCCTTCTCTTCAGAGATGCTGCCTGTCCCGCTGAGTTACTCCAGCATTTTGTGTATATCTTCGGTTTAAAGCAGCATCCGCAGTTCTTTCCCACGCGTAGATATTGTATATGGCCTAAATGTCTGAGGCCCAGCAAGAATCTCCTAGAATACTAAAACAAGAAAATTTGAATGCATTAAGAAAGCATTAATGATCTGTCCAGTACCTCTTAAAGGGGCAGTACTGCTCTTGATTGTCATGGTGAGCTAGGCATGACATTTATTTGTATGTGTGTGGTGGGGCATGAAAGAAGGGAAATATTATCAACCATGTTAGTAGGATTAAATCACATCATCTCAACAATCAACATCCGCCTTCACATAACAGAGGACTCCTACTGAGAAAGGTTAAAAATGAATGGATGTTATGATGGGTATTCATTGTTCATTTTGACAAGCTTTTTAACATTTTGGAAATATCAGCAGCATTTTACATTATTTTAATGAAAAATGCCTTATTTAATAAATGAATTCATCAAGCAAAACAAGTTGGATGGACATAAAAAGCAGACGTCAATCAGGTGTAAAAGCTTATAGTTACGTGAATAAAGAAAGCACAACTACATGAATAGTTTGTGATTTTTTCTCAATTGCACATAATAGCAGAAATGCATAATGGTATCTTTGATTCTGAACAGGTGAGAAGGCAAGTGCTGAAGTAACTTAGCGGTTCATCTCTGGAGGACATGGATAGGCAATGTTTTGGGGTAGGACCCTTTATCAGACTGATTGTACGATACGATAATACTTTATTGTCAGATCAAGTCTAAAAATTTTCTTGCATCTCAGCAGCTCCACTTGCAACATCAACAAAGACAAAGAATGTAAGACAAGAAACGAGGATACATACATTCACCATAACATTACAATCACAAATGACGACTCATTCAAGACCCTTCAATGTACATTTGATCTGGGATTAAGTTCTATGTTTAGTTTCAGGATTGACTGGTGCACAAAAGAGTGCTTCAGTCTAACCTTATTAAATCTTGGTACCCTGTACTTCCGATTTGATGGTAACAATTTGTATTCACTGTTCAGGACATGGTCGGGGTCAGAGACAATGTTGCTGGCCAACCTTAGCATGTTATTGTGGTAGGCTGATTCATAGACTTTCACAAGGAGTTGAGCAGATTTTCATTTGGTGGAGCAGTTTTGACTTTAAAGTGGTGGACAAACACTTGTACCATGTAGTATTACAATACTGAATAACTCTCATAATCACAGAAGTAAGGAACAAAAGAAGAATTTGTTTACTCGCCCCAAAGGACCTAAGGCGGCGGAGAAAATAAATTCTTTGTTTTGTCCTTTTGCAGACAGATTCAATGTGGTCTTTCCAGGATAGCAGATGGTCTATCATCACACCCAAGTATTTAAATGAACACACCTTCTTGATTTGTTCATTATGGATAACAATAGGAACTATATAAGTCAGATGGTGAGCCATATACTATTTCTTCCATTTTCTTTGTATTAATCTCAAGAGCATTATTATCACTCCACTCGACCACTTCGTTTACGCCATGTTGGTGCGGCTTAGGGTTGTCTGATTTACTCAACAGAGATATTAAAAGTGTATCACCAGAATACTTTAGAATGTATTGATTTGGTTTATGGGGGGGGGGGAAGCTGGAAAACAGCTGGAAACAGGACAAAACCTGGTAAGTGATCTCTGGGTACAGGTAAGAGGGGTTCGATTGCAGATAGGTACGCAAAAACTAGAGATTAAAAGGAGACAAAAGGGTATCAGATAAGAAGACTGAAATGTAAAGCCAGAGAGAGGGAGCCCTGCACTGGACTCCCAGGCTTCTTTTTTTGGTGCTTATTTTTAGACCGTGCTTTAACCCACAACCTGCTGACTCAAAGTCAAAAATGCAACCAAATGAACTGTGGCTAACATTATAACCAAAAGAAAGAGGGTGGGAGACGTGGATTGTGCTGGTAAACACACTTACACTAACATTGTGGAACAGAAGTTTTCTGGAGAAGAGTTGATGCTCATAGCTTGTTTTAGACAATAGACAATAGAAAATAGGTGCAGGAGAAGGCCATTCGGCCCTTCATAACCAAGAATCCAGCAGATGTTGCTTACAGCACCTACAAAGTTTCAGGGAATTACTGCAATGTTCTGCAAACATTGCAATCAACAAAGATTGTACAAGCCTGCTCAGTCCTACTTTGGAAAGAGATTAAATATTACTTGTAAAAAAATGAAATACATTTGAATAAGCAAAAAATTGCAGTGACCAGAGTCATGATTTAAATAATTGCTGTTAACTGGTAGGAGAGATGTGTGCTCTGAACCAGAGTTGGTGAGACAAAGATTAAGTTATGCGTCTTTTGGCATATTAGTATTTATGCTGCAAATTGCTGAGTTGGTAGAAAATATAATTGATGAATCCTTAAAACTGAATGTCTTATAGTAAAACCTGCTGAGTACAGAACAATGAAGAAGCTGGGAAGGGGAGCAGCTGTAAACTATAAATTTGTTAGGCATGGTTATTACAAATAACAGTAAGGCAGATGAAACTAAGGCTGATCATTCATTTACATGGTGGTACAGGGTAAAAGAATTGAATGGCCCCCTGCTATCCTATCTTCCTAATATGTCCCTTCATTTAAAGTTATCTAGCCGATTTAATTAGCCCTGAAATAAACCAGGATTTGTGCAACTACAGATGGAGGCTTGTTATGGAATCTGAGAGCTTCACTGGGGAATTAGCATGACATAAAGAAAATGGCTACCTGCCAGTTCGATGCCATGAGGTCCAGGCATTTATAGATTACCACATACATTGAATGATGGGGTGGAGGACCAAAATCCAGCAGGGTCTTTTCATTCAGCTCCTCTACAAATGAGCTCCTGCGAAGAAGTTCTCCTCGGCTTCCTGAGGGCATTCCAATAGCAGTTGGGTGCTGCACTCCTGACAGCAGCCCTATTCTCCATAGCAGTGTTAGTAATTATTCTGAACCACTGACTCCAAACCTAAAGATGAGGTATTATGTAAGCAAAACCATCAGTAAATGGCACCAACTAATTTAAAAAAAGAAAACTACTGGAGTAGGGGCAAAGGAGAGTCACAAGTGCAATCCACAAACCTAAAAAGGTTAACCGATCAAGATTGATCAAATGACAGGTTAATCTGTTAGTGGTTATTTAAAATCACATTTTAGCAGTTTTTGAACAGGGCCACTGGGAGGTAAGAAAGTAATTTTGTGTTTACCAAGAGGACAGATAGGCCATGGGTTGGAAGCTGTTTCCAGAGATTTGTGTGGCCGATAAAATGGAAAACAACTGGATGAATGAAACAAAACACAAAATTTTGGAGGAACTCAGTGGGTCAGGCAGATAGATGCTGTGGAGGGAAGAGAAAGGTGGTGTTTCGGGCCGGGAAATTTTTTCAGACCGATTGTAGTAGGGGGAGAATACTGGAAAAGAGAGGTAGGGGTACGACAAAGACTGGCAAGAGATACTCTCCCCCTTCATACTCTCTCTGACACCTTTCTCCTCTTTGTTGATTTCTCCATCTTCATGACAGGGGACAGACTATCGACCGACGTCTACTACAACATCATCGACTTCATCAGGGCTGCCTCCTGCACCTGAGCAGAATTCATTGATTTCATTAACTTTACCACTACGTTCCACCCTGCTCTCAAATGTATCTGTATTATCTCTGACACCTCTGCCCCATTTCTTAATCTCTCCCTCTCCATCACAGAGGACAGACTATCGACTGATGCCTACTACAAACCTATCAACTCCCAGTTATCTGGGCGACAGGTCCTCTCACCCTGTCTCTTGCAAAGACACTATCCTCCACTCTCAATTTCTCCGTCGCCGCTGCATCTACTCCCAAGATGAGGCTTTATATTCTGGGACATCTGAGATTTAGCAAGCGTGGATTCCCCCCTGTTCTCATAGATGGATCCCGCACCTGCATTTCCTGTGTTCCACAGTTCTGCTCTCACTCCCTCTCCCCCGGAGATGGAACAAGAATAGCGTCCTCACCTTTCACCCCACCAGCCTCTGCATCCAACACATCATCCTCGGATCGTTTCAGTCACCTCCAACATGATGGATGGCAGATGAATGGAGTAAGTGACAAAAGACAGAAGTAAAAAGAACACAAAAAGATCTCAGAACAGGAAAGAAAAGGAGTGGAATGTAAAGCCTGAGAGAGGGATATAGGCAGAAAGGGACAGCAGGAAGGGGACAGAGGAGGAATAAAAGGGAATGAGGGGCTCTGGGATGGGAGATGAATGTACAAAGGAAGGAAAGGAGCAGAGTGACTGCGTGGGAAATGGTGGCAGAATTTAGTGTGCACTGGGATGGGGCCACACAGGAAAGAGAGACAGGGTATGAGGGTGCTACTTGAAATTGGAGAATTCAATGTTCATACCATTGGGTTGCAAGCTACCCAAGCCAATTATGTGTTTTACTGAATAGAAGATACTTCAGTCTTCCTTAGGGAGAAGATACATTTCTTCTTTATAAAGGACAAAAAATTAGAACGTTTTAAAGAAACAAGACCGCAACATTCTGTATTATCCATTTCTTTCTCAAAGTGCGGGATGGGGAGGATGAAGTAAAAGACAATGTGACTAATCTCAATCTTGTACAAGCACCAAGGCAAGTTCTTAAATAAAAATAGCAGACTCCTCCTTGTTTTCAACAAGCTTCCTAATACCACTACCTAAAACCTCACAGATAAGGGGTGAACATCTTATTGAGAGGGAGTGGTAAGCTGGGTGCTGAATGGCTATTAACTATAGCAAGAGCATATAGAACTGGGGCAACAATTCCAGACAGGGGGAAATTATTTTAACACAGGCAGTTGCGAGCTCTCTGCTCCAGAGGGCTGTGGGTGCTCGGTCAATGAATATGTTCAAAGCAGAAAGGCTCTTTGATATTAGAGGAATCCAGGGACATGCCGATCAAATGGGATAGCTTGCTTTAAGTACATTGATTGGCCATGATCTTTTTGAATGGCAGATTATGCTTGAGGAGATATGTGGCCACCTCCTGCTATTTCCTTTGATCTTATACTTGTCTTATGTTATTTTAGAATGCATTTGCTGAGCAACTGAGCAACATCTCTGCCTCCAAGTTACAGGATCAGTGAATATCCACCCCAAACACTTGAGCACAAAAATCTACACACAGTCAGACCACTTGCAAATGATTAAACCAAGACCACACAGCTCTCTTGGGTGAACACAGAAGATCTTGTGTCACCATCCGGCAGAATAGGGGAGTTATCTCCAGCACCCTGTCACTAACCCTCATTCAACATCACTAAAACACCTCATCTGGTCATTATCACACTGGGAGCTTGCAGTGACAAATTGACTGCCATGTCAGATTCAGATTCAGACGAGTTTATTGTCATATACACCAGGGTGCAATGAAATTCCTTGTTCGCATGAAGCTCATAGCGTCAACAAAAAAGTAGAGATACGGTAATGATAAATATAACAATAAATAAATAAGTGCAGAACAGCAGAATGGTACAAAGACTGTAATGCAAAAAAAAATTAAAGTACAATAATAAAATAACCAAATGAGGTAAAGTTAAGAATAAGAATATGAGGCAGTACCTCTGGGAAAGAGGTGTGAAAGAGCTGAATGGTTCAGGAGCCCGATTACAGCAGGGAAAAAGCTGTTCTTCAATCTGATCATCCAGGCTTTCAAGCTCCTATATCTGCCACAAAAAGATAGAAGGGTGTGAAGGGAATGGCCAGGGTGGCCATTGTTTCGGGCCTTCCTGATGCAACAGACCATGAAGATAAACTGGATGGGAGGAATTGATGGCTGTGTTCACCACTCTGCAACTCTAGTGTCTCCTATACTTGATAAAGCACCTGATTTCAGAAGTAGCTCATTGGCTATAAGACAATAGTGATATCCTGAAAGAAATGTAAAAGGCACTATAAAATGCAAGTCAATCTTTGTTTCAAATGTGCAAATATTTATGAAGCACACTCTCCACACTTTCCCCATTTATCTGATTCTCTTTTGAAGGCTCTTATTGAATCTACTTCCTCCCCCTTTCTACATTGTAGCAGCTTGCTGCTTTAGAAAAAATATACATATCTCTAATCTTTCTTCAGAGAGTTAATTACAAAAATGCTTTAATTTATATTGTGGCTCATTATATCAGAATGTCTCATAGGACTGTACAGCATGAACTGCTTTTGAAGGACACTGCTGGTCATTCTGCATGACCAACATTGCAGCAAGGATGAATTGACTGGTTAATCAGTCATTTTAGCAGTATTAGTTGCGGGAAAATATAATTGAATGGTAACAAAAAAACACTTATACAACTTACAAATGTGTCCCTGAAAAGCAGGTCATCTGCACACTTCCAGATTTTGCTATGCTGAATAATCTAGATGCATCAGGGTAGGGAGAAAAAGAGAATCTATGTCATTTTACATTTTCAATGAGCTGGATGAGGGAGGCCATTCGGTTCACTGCCAGAGAAGGCAAGGAAAAATAACTCTCTTAACAACCCATGACAGTAGTGATGTGCAAAATCAACCAACATGTTCAGGGAATGAAGATATGCACCGTGAGTTAAGGTTCCTCAGGATCTGCAGGTTGATTTATCTCGCTCCATAGTCTGCTTTATAGAAACTACATCTTGTTCTGAGCTTTCCATATATTTGTAAAACCTGTTGGATTTGCAGAGCAATTGCCCATTAACTCCCCTCATAATGCCAGGGCTGGAAGTGCTTAATGAAAGCACTTCCTAAAAATGTGATTGGTGTTACTGCAATGCTAATCTGTTCATCACAAAGTGAGAATCAAAACTGGTACCCTCATCCCTGTATGTAGTAAACTCTATTTAAAGATCATAAAAGTTTCAAATGTTATGTTTTTAATTAATCTTTCCCTTGCTCTATATCTCTTTCTATACCAAATTTAAATTGTCCTATTTTTCTATAGTTCTCTTTTTCTTCTATGTTTCCTTTACATTTTCCTCAGTTCTTAAATCTCACCTACAAGATGAAGCCTAACCAGAGTGTTATAAAGCTGAAACATGATTCCATGATGATTATACTCAATGCCCTGACCTATGAAGGAAAGCATACCATACACCTTCTTAACCACTCGATCTACTTGCTGTTACTTTCAGGAAGTTATGGACTTGGACCTCATGTTCCCTCTGTACATCAATGCTGCAAAATGTCTTGCCATTATTTGTATACTTTCCTCTTACATTCAAACTCCTAACACTTGCTCTGCCATTTGCCATTCCTCCAGCCATATCTGTAACTGATCCATATTCTTCTAAATGCACAAATATCCTCCCTTGAAGAATGCTGTCTAACAGCTTCCCTACCACTAATGTGAAGAAAACCACCTATAATTCCCTGGATTTTCTCTACATCCCTTCTTAAACCAAGGAACAACATTAGCTACTCCAGTCCTCCTGGACCTCTTCCAAGGAAGATCTTTGCCACAGCCTCCACAAACTCCTCTTTCGCCTCTCTGAATAATGTGGGATAGATCCTATCAGGCCCTAGAGATTTATCCATCTTGATATCTCTACGCTTTGCCATTTATTCCACCCATCTGCCGATTGTACCTCTCCCTTACCTTACTCCACCCGGACTATCCTCACACGTATCCATCTATCACTTCCGTGGGAAGGAACTGCAGATGCTGATATAAACTAAAGATAGACACAAAATGCTGGTGTAACTCAGCGGGATAGGCAGGATCTCTGGAGAGAAGGAATGGGTGATGTTTCCGGTCAAGACCCCCTGAAGGGCCCATTTCATCTCTTCAGAGATGCTTCCTGGCTGAGATCCCGCTGAGTTACGCCAGCATTTTGTGGTCTATCTTCCAGCTATCACTTACCAGTCTTTGTCCTGCCCCCACTTCTCCTTTCCAGTTTGCTCCCCCGACTACAAATAGTCTGAAGAATGGTCCTAATCTGAAACATCACTCATCCATTTCCCTTCTACACATTGCGTTTTAATGCTTATGGAATTGTGAGCATTAGGGCAGCACAGTGGCAGAGTTGCTGCCTTACAGCGCCAGAGACCCAGGTTTGATCCTGATTATGAGTGCTGCCTGAATGGATTACGTTTAGAAGGATGAGGGGGGATCTTATTGAAACATATAAGATAATTAGGGGATTGGACACATTAGAGGCAGGAAACATGTTCCCAATGTTGGGGGAGTCCAGAACAAGGGGCCAGTTTAAGAATAAGGGGTAGGCCATTTAGAACGGAGATGAGGAAGAACTTTTTCAGTCAGAGAGTGGTGAAGGTGTGGAATTCTCTGCCTCAGAAGGCAGTGGAGGCCAGTTCGTTGGATGCTTTCAAGAGAGAGCTGGATAGAGCTCTTAAGGATAGCGGAGTGAGGGGGTATGGGGAGAAGGCAGGAACGGGGTACTGATTGAGAGTGATCAGCCATGATCGCATTGAATGGCGGTGCTGGCTCGAAGGGCTGAATGGCCTACTCCTGCACCTATTGTCTATTGTCTATTGTCTATTGTCTATTGTCTATTGTTCTCCCTGGGTGAGAACCGTGGGTTTTCTCCAAGTGCTTCAGTTTTCTCCTACACTCCAAAGACATACAGGTTTGTAGGTTAATTGGCTTCAGTAAATTGTAAAAGTGTTCCTAGTGTGTAGGATAGTGTTAGTGCACAGGGTGATCGCTCATCCGCACGGACTCAGTGGGCCAAATGGCTTGTTACCGCGCTGAATCTCTAAAGTAAAGTGAAGAACACTGTTCCCAAAATGTAAGGAATCAAAGATTAACATGTTTTGTCTGTTCTTTGAAAATTCGGCATGGCAATCAATTTATGTGCATAATGTTTTCTTTCCAACTTATTGCCATGGATTCTTAGAAAACCATGGTCAGAATCTCCAATTCAATTATTTTTCAGTGAACTAGCAGTTAACAGTTCTGCCTCTTGGTGTTTGCAGCAAGTCTCAAGCACAATGAAGGAACACCACCACATTTCTTAACAAAGTACATGATCGTTCGTACACCCATCTGCACCTCCTCAACTCCTCTTTTGTTCCTATACTAATCTCATCACCTCCTCGCTCACTATTACCCTTTTCCTTATTTCAGCTCTTCTACCTTCCATCCTCTCAGAGATTTCTGTTTTGCTCCCCCTTTTCCCCACTTACTTTCCCAACTCCTCCTGAAACTTTACAAAGCATTTTACAATTTATTTGATCTGACATATGTTCAATTCCGAAAAAAGATTTGTCAACCTAAAACATAGACCTCTCCGCAGATGCAGCCTAATCTGTTGAGTTTGTCCAGATTCTAATTTTGTTCAGATTTCCTGTATTTTTTGAAAGTAAAATGCTTATTGTTCATCATTTGATCCTATGTAGCGCAGCTCGACTGCAACAAATTTGAAAGTCAGCACATCACATTATATAGGCTTTTCCTCAAGTACTGGGCACTTGCTGTGACCTATTATTCTCTCATACAGTATTGATATCATTCCAATTGCTTTCAGAGTGCATATCCTCCAAATTACTGCCATCTAGGAAACTAGAGAGAATGTAACAAAGAGACACTTAGGTCAGCATTTGCACTTCTAGCACTGGTACAAGTGAAGATTCTTGATCTTGTGTTTTTAAAATGAAAATAACGCTAGCTCTAAGTAGAAGAAATCATTTAAGATTTGTTTGACATACACTTAGGTAGTTTGCATTCTCCGACAGATGGTGTTAATAAAACAGTTTCCTTCTTTCCCCTGCTACACATTGAGCAGTGAAATTCTGAAATGGAGCTACACGAAAATCCATAGAGCCACAAGGTTATAAATGAAAACTTCCAAATTCGTTCGGGCCAGTATTGCACCATGCAAATATGCTGAACTTCAGAGTGGTTTTAATAATTCAGACAGACATCTGCAGCAGATGCATGAAAACTGTATAAACAATCCTATTATCAAAAAGTAAAAGCCCATTTTAAAATGAGAATAGGGTGCGCATGCATTGAACATGCCAGTGTCACAGAGTAAGCCAGACTTAACATGGCAATTGAAAATTGCAGCAGACAATGATCCATTCACCAGCCTGTACTTGTAAATCTAAACAGAAATATAAGCTCAAGCAGACTCACTAACAGTTGTACAGTAGCCAGGCACTGTGCATACTTCCAAATCTGAGGCATGTCTGACACCTAGTGGCCACTAATTAGATGCTTAACACAAAGTGCTGGAGTAACTCGGGGGTCAGGCAGGAAATGGATAGGGGACATCTTGGGTTGAGACCCTTCTTCAGGCAGTCCATCAAAGCTGGAGTTGCTCACTTGGAGAGCTATCCAGTTAATACCATCTTACTGCAACTGTTTTATCATTCAGGTGTTTAAGCAATATCATTTTGAAAGTGGCAATTGAATTTATTGCTCTATCCACTCCCTATCCACTCACTACCTCTGAATAGGCCTGAAGTGAAGCAGGCTTCAGAGAGAAATTTTATGCAAGATAAAAATGCCCTAACCAAATTACACTGAGACTCTGCACATGTTGACTTAATAAAACCTTGGATGCAAACCTTTCCTGCAGGCCCGGCAACCCTCTCCCAACTGACGATCAGGGAAGGGGAGAGGGAGCCACTCATCTCAGCCCCATACAGCCAGCCGTGCGGCCAGAGCGAGCCGTGGGCCCGAAACCTCTGCTGCAGTGGCGAAAGGCCATCTTGTTGGACCCTCTGCCGCCGCGTTGCACCACGGGACGAAGGTCAGTCGCGGTGCACACCGGGACGGGCGCTGGTCCTCCCGCTGGGGTGGGGGGGAGCGCATTTGTTAAAGTTTATTAAGAAAATTGTTTTTAAAAAATAACAAAAGTTGATTTATTGAGACCGCGGGGGAATGGTGAGTAGGGTGGGCCTAAAATTGTTGCGCTGTCTTGTACTGTGGGGGGATCAACGGGGGCACAAACATACGGGGGAACAAACAAACAAACGGGGGAACAAACAAGTTGGGAGTTTTAGTAATATATAGATTTTCTGTTGGTGCCATTCCTGAAGTTGCAGTTGAACACAAAGTGCTTGAGTAAGTCAGCATGTCAAGTAGCATATGTGGAAGTGATGCAAAGAGCTGCAGATGCTGGAATCTTGCATAGAACACAAACTTTCAAACAAAGAGGTGTTACTCTGGCACTTTGCGTTCTACACAAGATTCCAGCATCTGCAACTCCTTGTGTCTCCTGGAGATGTAGTGGTACAATTCAAGTACCTGGTAGATCTGCTATGACATGTTTTCACAACCCAAATTGGATATAATGTGCTTGATGAATTAGGGAATACAATCTGTATTACACAATTTCGATCAGGAACAAGCAAACCACTTAAAAGTTACTTTGGAAACTGACAAGCGGAAAAAAAGCTGTCCTGAAAAACAAAAAGCTTTGGGGGGAAAAAAATGTTTTCAAGTAACCCAACCCCCCTCCCCAGACACCATTGTCACTGAAGAACAGGGACTACTGAATCCATGGGTGGTATTGAAAATTACAAGCAATCTCTTCTTTTAGAAAATGCGCAACTATATTTTATTAAGAAATTAAATAAACTGCCTTTAGCATGTTTTAAATTGCAGTTACAAAAATTAAACATATAGCTATTGAAAACATCTTTATTTCTGAAAATACTGCAGGAAAAAATAATTTTGTTACTACATGTATAGCCTCTAATCTGCTCTCCTGCATTGACACAAGTGTTTTATAATACTATTTTCTGTAACATTAGGTTTTTAGGAATGCAAATATCACATTATAGCAGCCTGTAAAAGATTTTTTCCCAATACCATATTCAGTTTATGTCCAGTCTCCCTGCTGTAATTGGCAATCATAAAAAGTACAGAAATGCTAGAAATCAGAAATAAAACCAGAAAATAATGGAAACACCTAAGTCAAAAGAATTTATGGACAGAGGAACAGTTAACATTTGCATCATTCCCAAAACCTATTGCCGCGACTGGGAACATGAAAAAACAAGATAGTTTTATGTTACAAAGAGGAAACAGTAGCGTTGGAAAGGTTTACGGGTATATCTCTGTAAGGACAAATGCAGGGTTAACCAGGTGATTCCAATGATTCAAAACAGCTCTGTCATGCAGTTCATGATTTTTACATATTTCTTTATTTGTCTTCTCTTTCTCTAAACACCCACATTCATCTATGAGTTAGACAGCCTCGTAAACAGTGGAATCAGTTTGAAGACATGGTGTAAATTCATCAGTTATTCCCATTGTCCTATCCATCACTCCCATATCCTCGCTGCATCTTTGAACTGGTTTTTGTTTCAAATTTTTGAGTTTTGATGGAAGGTCCTCGACCTGAAATGTTCATTCCGTTTCACTTCCTGCAAATGCTTCCTGACCTGCTACTTGTTTTTTTTTAGCATTTTCTGTTTCTATTTCACTATCTTTCCTAACCCAGCATAAGGATATTTAAGGGTCTCAATCAGCTGGGCAAATGAGCTGAGAAATGGCTAATGGAGTTCTATGCAGATAAGCATGAGGTGTTGCATTTTGAGAAGGGCAGGACATTCACAGTGAATGGCAAAGCCCTGGGAAATGTGTAGAAACTGCAGATGCTGGTTTAAACCAAAGATAGATACAAAATGCTGGAGTAACTCAGCGGGAAGTGTAAGGTGTGAAGGCAGGACAAAGGGAATGGAGATTAGCTACTCCCAGCTAACAATGATCTATTCTACATTTTCCTTGATCTCCATTCCCTTTGCCCTGTTTTCACAACTTGCACCTCCTTATCTATGTATCTCTCGCTCCCGACATCAGTCTGAAGAAGAGTCCTGACCCAAAACATCACCCATTCCTTCTCTCCAGAGATGCTGCCTGTCCGCTGAGTTACTCCAGCATTTTGTGTCGAAGCCCTGGGAAATGTTGTAGAACAGAGGGATCTAGAAATATAGGTACAGTGGAACCTGACAGTGGTGTCATAGGGTAGACAGGATGGTGAAGGTGGCTTTTGGTACATTGGCCTTCATCATCAGGGTATTGAATATAAAAGTTGAGACATTATGTTACATTTGTACAATACGTTGGTGAGGCCACACTTGGAGTGTGCTGTACAGTTTTGGTCACCCTGCTATAGGAAGGATGTTAATAACCTGGAAAGAGTGCACAGAAGATTTACAAGGATATTTTCCAGGCCGGCACAGTTGCACAGCTTTACTGCACTAGAGTTGCTGCCTTATAGCGCCAGAAGCCCAGGTTCGACCTTGACTACGGCTGCTGTCAGTATGGAGTTGGTACATCCTCCCCATGACCTGGTGAGTTTAGACCCACGCCGACCAATGATACCCGTACACGAGGACTAATCTGCACACTGGGGGCAATTTATAATTTTTACCAAAGCCAATTAACCTACAAACCTGTACATGTTTGTAATGTGGGAGGAAACCAGAGCTTCCACAGAAAACCCACGTGCAACAGGGAGAACGAACAAACTCCATACAGATAGCAAATGTAGTCAGGATCGAACCCGGATCTCTGGAGCTGTAAGACAGCAAGTCTACTGCAGTGCCACCGTGCCTACCCAGGTTCTAAATTGCTACACCACAAAATGCCGCACACACGATTGAGGAGCTTAAATAACGTTATTTAAAAGAGCTTGGTCATCTTTCAAACACAACAAAGGAGTGGTTGAGGCAAATAACAGAGATGAGCTTAAAGTGAAGCTGGATAAACCCGAGAGACAAAAGAATAGGTATATTGGAAGAAACCAATTTCGACTGGGTTCTCTTCCTAACTAGAACTGTTGGTATGTTAGAAATGAGCAAAAACTGTACGTGGGAGAGGATCACAGAAATAGCTGTGACAGGAGGGCGAACTGGCATGAAGAAAAGCAGCCGCCAGCCGGCCTCACTTACCCAGTGAGTGAGCAAGCAAGTCTGCTCAGTGCTACCAGCTCTGCTCAACTCGTGGTGGATCCCGATTGTTGCAGCTTAGAGATGGGGGCGGTGGGGGGAGGTGGGAGATGGCGGGTGAAGGTGGGTGAGGGGAGAAAGAATTGGGAGATAGAATTAGCTGGTTCCCACCCATCAAATGCAAGCAGCCCTGCAGCAACTAGTAAATCCATCCCCATCCATCACTCCCTAAAGCTCATTTGTATGTACTGGGTGTCCACATGTTGGGTGTTTTTAACCCAGGAGGTTGTAATCCAGTGTGTTGATAAAGTTAAATGAAAAAGGGTGGGAGGAAGCTTTCATGGGGAATGATAGTTTTGACTCGCACTGATTCACGAGAAGAATGAACTCAAAAGCATATTGTGATGTCAAAAAAAACACCTAGATTTAAAAAACAATTCAAATGCGCAAAATACTTAACCGCATTGATGTATGGAGGGTCCTAGTCCATTGCTCCCTGAAAGTGGCACTATAAGTTAATAGAGTGGTAAAGAAGACATATGGTAAGCTTGCCTTCATAGGTTGGGGCAGTCAATATAAGAGCCAGGAAGCCACATTGCTTGCTTATATTGTAAATTGTGTGACTATTTTATTTTTTACTTGAGTGCTAATCTCACTACCACCCTTCCCATTAGAATGAATGATGAAATAAAATATCCTTACACACTTTATGTTGCTTTAATCAAGTATGAGCTCTTGCCTAGCAAGTGAAGTTACTCAAGATGCTGAGAGTCCTAAATTCCAGGCATGATGAATTGGGTTCACATAAGCTGCTTGCCAGCATGACACACTTGTTTAAAATGGACAGGCTTCCCATTTCGCAGGTGTGAGCATAGATGGAATGTGACACAGAAGCAAAATGATCGGTCAAAGGGCAGGGATGAGGCAGACTGACCTCATAACATCAATATTCATCACAGTCAAAACAAAGTGACTGGAAACTGCTTTGGTAAAATTCAACTCATTGATGCATAAAACATTGAAGCTAATTTTACATGAAGTTCTGTGCTGATAATTCATTGATAATTCAAAGAGTAGATAAAGGACAGAAGACATATTACACGAGTCCCCTCGGAGCACCAGATAGCACTCTTGCCCAAGTCCGAACAACTCGGATTTATTTAGTACCTTGTGTGACCTCGGATTGTTTAGGAATTGTAGTCACTGTTGGAATGCAGGGAAAATCAGCATCCAATTTGTTCCCAGGAAGCTCCTGTAAACCATGGTTAAAATCTGTGCAATTGGTTCTATTTCTCAATGGAACATAATTACAGGAGCCAGGTATGACCCACAGTTCATGCACGCGCTCAGGTCCAGCAACCAAGTCCAAAGACCAGTTATTTTACAAAGACCAATCTATTTTAGTAATATTGAGCACGGTTGTCCACTATGTTGGGAGAACTTCATTGCTTTTGCTCTCACAGTGCTAAGAGATCCCTTTAAAAAGTGTCTCTCTAGAAGACACAAATAACAGGATAACACATTTGCTGGAAGTTAAAAATTATAAGAAAATAAAAACAAAAAGTAGCAGGAATAGGCCACTCAATCCCTTTCCCTTACTTTGTGTTGCAATAAGATTATGGCTGAACTTTCACCTCAGAGCCACACTTTCCTACACGACCCATTAATTCTCACTTCCCTTAATATCCAGAAGGCTAGCAATCTCTGCCTTCAACTTACCCAGTGACTAACATTTCACAGAACCCTTGGCCAGAATTTTCTAAAAATTCACTACCCTGTGAGCGTAGAAAACTCTTACCTTTTCTGAATGACCACGCCACTATTTTGCGCCTGTGACCTCTGGCTATGGATAACTGGTCAGTCAAATATCATTCCTGAAGGCCCTTTTAAGCCCATCAGAATTCTGTACATTTTAACAAGATCATCCCTCGTAATTCCAAACTCTGGATAGTTTGGGCTCTCTCTACCAAAGGAGACATTAAAAGGAGGAAGCGCTAAATTTATTAGTCACAGAGTATTGACAAAAGTTACCCATTAAAAGTTCACGAGGCATAGATGACCGAAGTTGACCTTTTATGCTGTATTTGTGCATTATGTTGCACATTAACACAAAACGAGGCAGATTTAGCTGGATCAGGGCACTAAACAGAATTCCCCCCACCCCCGCACCGTTCCACGTCCATAAGACTTATCACACAGGACCTCCACAACCTCGTCATCAGCAGTGTAGCCAAGATGGTGATCGTGTCTCAGGTGGGGAACGTCGAGAGGTTACCGCCCATAGTCAGCAAAGCTGCGGGCAAGATCTACCAGCTGTGAAACCTGAAAGCTTTACAATTACTTTGTCTTTGAGACATTTCTGAATTGAGAAAATTGAAGTAAACATAACCATTTTATTCATCCTAAATTTGTCCTACCCTTGTCCACACAAAAATTGACCATTTTTTAGCTTTGAAAAACTCCTTTGTTGCTTTAGCAGTATGTTTGCGATTATTGTCGCTGTAGAATGCTGTAAATCTCCACACAATCACCCGATCTGAACCCAACTGAGCATGCCTTTTATATACTGAAGAGAAAACTGAAGGGGACTAGCCCCCAAAATAAGCATAAGCTAAAGATGGCTGCAATACAGGCCTGGCAGAGCATCACCAGAGAAGACACCCAACAACTGGTGATGTCCAAGAATCGGAGACTTCAAGCAGTCATTGCATGCAAAGGATATGCAACAAAATACTAAACATGACTACTTTCATTTACATGACATTTCCATGTCCCAAACATTGTGGTGCCCTGAAATGGGGGGGACTATGTATAAACACAGCTGTAATTTTTACTTGGTGAAACCAAAATGTATAAAATTGCCTTTATTAAAATCTGACAATGTGCACTTTAACCACATGTGATTTTTTTCTATTACAAATCTCAAATTGTGGAGTACAGAGGCAAATAAATAAATGATGGGTTTTGTCCCAAACATTATGGAGGGCACTGTAAATAAAAAGGCATAAGACATTGCAAAGATTAGTGGGAAGCCAGAGAATTGGGAAGCTTTTAAAGAACAACAGAAGGTAACTAAAAAGGCAATATGGGGAGAAAAGATGAAATACAAAGCTAAGCTAATTAATAATATAAAAGTGGATAGCAAGAATTTATATAACGAGTAAGAAAGAGGCAAGAGTAGACGTTCGGCCACTAGAAAATGATGCAGGAGAAGTGATAATGGGGAATAAAGAAATGGCAGAGGAGTTGAATAACCTTTTTGCATCAGTCTTCACAGTGGAAGACATCAGCAACATTCCTGGCATTCAAGGGAGTCAGGGAGTGGAAGTGAGTGGAGCGCCTATTAAGAGGGAGAAGGTGCATGGAAAGCAGAAAGGTCTAAAGGTGGCTGTCACCTGGACCGGATGGACTGCACCCTAGGGTTCAGATATTTTTAAGGCAGAGATAGATAGATTCTTGATTAGTATGGGTATCAGAGGTTATGGGGAGAAGGCAGGAAAATGGGGTTAGGAGGTAAGAGTAGACGATGGGCCAAATGGCCTAATTCTGCTCCTATCACTTATGATTTTATGAATGGTGCTGAAATTTAAAAGGATGAGGGGGACCTCATTGAACCTTACCGAAACACGAAAGGCCTGGCTAGAGTGGATGTGGAGAGGATGTTTCCACTAGTGGGAGAGTTTAGAACCAGAGGGCATAGCCTCAGAATAAAAGGATGCACCTTTAGAAAGGTAATGAGAAGGAATTTAATTGGTCAGAGGGTGGTGAATCTGAATTCATCGCCACAGATGGCTGTGAAGGCCAGTTCATTGAGTATTTTTAAGGCAGAGATTAACAGATACTTAATTGGGCAGGGTATCAAGGGGAGAAGGCAGGAGAATGAGGTTGAGAGTGAAAAATAGCCATGATTTATTTTCAGCATAGACTCGATGGGCCGAATGGCCTAATTTTTGCTCCTATGAGTTATGAACTAATTGGCAGGATGTCACCTAAACAAAGGTATTGTCAGTTTGCATACATAAAGGTATTGTCAGTTTGCTTTCTCCATCGCTGCTCCCACCCTATGGAACTCACTACCCCAAACCGTTAGAGACTCCTCCACACTCACCACATTCAAAACATCGCTGAAGTCTCACCTGTTCAGTACTGCCTTCAACCACTGAAGGTCACCTCACCTTCTGTCTCCTTTCTCTGTTCGTTTATTTATTTACTTATTTATCTATTTATTCATTTCCCTATGTTCTCTAAATCTCTGTAAAGCGTCTTTGAATATATGAAAAGCGCTATATAAATAAAATACATTATTATTATTATTATTATTATAAATTGACAATAAAATACAGCATGTTAAAACGACTGGATAAAACATAAGTAAATTCAAAATATTTTCTAGTGAGTTTCAAAGTGTGTTTTAGCAAATTGATATCAAGTCATAAGGTTATGCAGCATGGAAATAGGCCCTTCAGCCCAACTTATCCTTGCTGACCATGATGCCCAGAGCATTGGCAAACGTGCTTCTTTGCATGTACTGCCCCTGGCTGCTAAAACTATGCTTTAAACCTTATGTCAAAGCATCTATTCATGTAGCAAGAAATTCTAATTTTAAATTATGACAAAATTAGCCAGGAAGAGAACTCACACCACTGGGCCAGAAAGTAGTGGATTTCAGACCTGCTCACATCCAGCTTTCAGTGGTACTGAGCGGAGGTGTTGGTATTGGTAGATACCACACAAAGAATTGCCTCACTTCAATGCCATCTTATTGCCATGCTGATTGCCTTTGGATCTGAAATGAATCAATGTTCTCTAATGTGGACACAATGGATTCCTAGCTCTGGTTTTGCTGCAATTAGTTGCTACCTACATTACACAGCAGGTACACTACAGAATGTATGCAGTCTGTCTTTTGATAGTTTCTTACATTTTTTCACACCATCTTAAATAATGTTCTGAAATGTGGATTTTTCAAATCTATATTATTTTCCATACAGACAAGGACTAAAATCTTGTTTGTTTTTCTAGCACCATCTATTACAAAAGTTATCTAAAGTGTTTAAGAAGGAACTGCAGATGCTGGTTTACACCAAAGATAGACACAAAATGCTGGGGTAACTCAGCGGGACAGGCGCTGAGAGAAGGAATAGGTGACGTTTCTGGAGAGAAGGAATAGATGACGTTTTGGGTCAAGCACGTCACCCATTCCTTCTCTCCAACGTTGCTGCCTGTCCCGCTGAGTTACTCCAGCATTTGGTGTCTTATCTAAAGTGTCGATGGTTCTTTTCATCCTCATCATAGCGTGTTTACCTAGCTAAATGTGTGAAGGCAACAAATGTGTCAAGGGGAGAAGGCAGGAGAATCTCGACCTGACTTGGCATTGTCGTGGTCATTGTCGTAGGGTAAAATAAAATTTTGGCGATCTGCTACGACTTTGACAGTCGCCGGCAGTCGCCTAAAAAATCGCCTAAATGGGACAGGCCCTTAAGGAGCCACTTAAGAGATGCTTTGAAAATTGACAACCAGAAAAAAAGTCTTGAGAAAAGAAAACTTGCTGCCATGTAACCTCCCCACAGTAATCAGACACGGTGGTCTCTTAAGAGCAAAGATACTAGAGGAACAAGATGGACCACTTCGTTGAACTCGCCTATACTGAAGTGTAGTACGCAAAGGAGCGGAACGTCTGCCATTTTAGTAAGCAAAACCCGCCGTTCGCTATGCCTCCCGCAGTGTAATCAGTGTTTTGGGGGAACAGTATGTGCGATGATACCATTAAAATGCAGAATATATCTCATCTATCAATTCACAAATTTTTGTTATTTTTCCTTTTAAATGTTTCTGCAAGTTTCTGCCTACTAAAATGGCGCCATGACATACTATGGTTTTTAGGGTTGAGTGGTCTATCTTGTTCCTCCAGTATCTTTGCTTATGAAACACAGGCTGTCAGTTTTATGTGGGTGGCCACTAACATAAAGCCTTCAACATTTTTAGCTTGCAGTAACAAAAATATATTTATAGACAATAGACAATAGGTGCAGGAGTAGGCCATTCGGCCCCTCGAGCCAGCACCGCCATTCAATGTGATCATGGCTGATCATTCTCAATCAGTACCCCATTCCTGCCTTCTCCCCATACCCCCTGACTCCGCCATCCTTAAGAGCTCTATCTAGCTCTCTCTTGAATGTATTCAGAGAATTGGCCTCCACTGCCCTCTGAGGCAGAGAATTCCACAGATTCACAACTCTCTGACTAAAAAAGTTTTTCCTCATCTCTGTTCTAAATGGCCTACCCCTTATTCTTAAACTGTGGCCCCTGGTTCTGGACTCCCCCAACATTGGGAACATGTTTCCTGCCTCTAACATGTCCAACCCCTTAATAATCTTATACGTCTCGATAAGATCCCCTCTCATCCTTCTAAATTCCAGTGTATTCCAGTTATTAATTCCTTTAATTTTGAAGGAAACACTAACTTTGATCTTATCGCAAAACTTTGTTAAACTCTCACGCTGTTAACCCCCTTTTCTCTATTGGGACATTTGTTTTTATAATGTGATTTTCCATAATTCAAGGTTACTTAGGAATGCAAACGATTGTTTTATAGCAGAACTACCCGTGCTTTGGTCAAACTATAGCGCAACCACAAAAAATCTAATTCAGCTTAACTGGGGCAGGAGGATGATATGCAGGCACTGGGGATAATGCAGGGAAGAATCATAGGATTGATCTTCTCTGTTAGACAACTGAGCTATGGAGGAGACCCTGGAGAAAGCTTAGCTTTGGACCATTAGAGTTGGCTGAAGTAGTTTCATAATATAAATAACAGCTAACATTTCAGAGAGAGGTTAATGTGGAACATAAGTGACCATACAAAGGCAGAGGTAGATTCAAATTAATGAATAGTAAATATCGCACTCACATTGGAAATGTCTTAATAATCAAAATGTGAAAAGGACCAGGAAAGCAAAAGCCTTGGAATTTATTGGAATGGTACTTCAATAATTCTTGCATGGACAAATTAATATGCGAGTGTTGTTCTTTAGTTATTTGTATGGATACAGTACTGAATTTGTATGTTCTCCCCGTGACCTTCGTGGGTTTTCTCCGGGTGCTCTGGTTTCCTCCTACTCAAAAGATGTACAGGTTTTTTAGGCTAATTGGCTTGGTAAGATTGTAAATTATCCCTAGTGTATGTAGGATAGTGTTAGTGTGCGCAGATCGTTGGTCGGTGCAGACTCGGTGGGCCGAAGGGCCTGTTAACACGTTGTATCTCCAAAGTAAAAAGTAGAAGAGTGATTAAGTGGCTGAACTAATTGTCACCATATTGAATACATACTTGGACTACTGATGCAGACACAAGTCCAAATCCAATCACTGTAGCTGAAGAATTTAATTTTAGTTAATTAAAATTGAAATATCAAGCAAGCATCAGTGATGGTGACAGGATTGTTGTAAAAATCCATCTAGCTCACTGATGTCCTTCAGGGAAAGAAATATGCTGTCTGGGATAAATATGTCTTCTGATCCACCAATGGAGTTGATTCTTAATTGCCCTCTGAGAGAGCCTTGTTTATGTGATTAAGATACTTCTCATTCCAATTTCCGCCTTTGTAATCCACATCACAGGGAGCACATGCAGACACACTGAAGTGACCGGTACTGCAAAATGAGAATATGTCAATTTCTCCTCTCAAAGCCTCGTTTTTCTTAAAATGTATGACAGTGAACACATTACAAAAGATATTTTTGGAACAAGGTACAAGGTGTAATTCAATGTTTAAGATCCACAGAATCTTAAGATTGAATTTCAAATATTTTATTTGCTTTTCTTCTTGCTCTCTGGATTAGTTTTCCTTTAGGCCAGGTATAAGTTAGTTAGAAGGGCAAAGCCTTTTTTGATTTTGACTTTCACCTAGCAAAGTGAGGTTTTTTTCCTCCCCAATTGCTCTTTTGAACAAACTGAAAGAATGCCATACATCTTGCACAATTTCTCCTCTTAGATAATTCCTTGGAATTGAGGACCATTTTCCTTTACTCCGGTTCTGCAGGCTCAGAGATAACGGATAAGGACTGTGGAAATCTCTACCACAGATGGGGCAGGAAGTGGCCGATGCGATGGGATGGGATGGGATGGGCTGGTAAATGGGCTCCTTCTGCCACGTACATAGGCTCAGTGTGCTCCTGGCATATAGATAAGGTTTTCAGATCATCCCAAATACTCCATCTGTACTTTGACAGGGATTCCCAGGAGGCACTAGATGTTTTTTTTTTTGTTTTTTTTAAAAGAGTCTTTGAGCAGGTTCTTGAATCGTTTCCTTTGTCCATCTGATAATCTTTTCCCATGATGGAGCTTGAGATGGATGTCTGTCTTAGGGAGATTGGACTGGGGCCTTATTTCACCAAAGACAGCCTGAACTTAATCCAAACCCAAGGTATCACAAAATGCTGGAGTAACTCAGCAGGTCAGGCGGCATCTCAGGAGAGAAGGAATGGGTGACGTTTCGGGTCGAGACCTTTAGACTGATCACCTTCGATTTGTACCAGCATCTGCAGTTATTTTCCTACACTTAATCCAAACCCAAGTTCTTATTGTTTTATCCCCAACTCGACACTGGACTCTCACATGCTGGTCATCTTCATTCTATGCCTACACAGGACCAAATGGCTGGACCAAATAAAAACACAAATGGTTCACAACTTCACTGATTGTATAGACGTGCTAGATAGTCTTTTATGCATGGTAAAAATGTCAAATACCAGCCGGCATAGGTTGAAGACGAGAAGGGAAAAGTTTCGAGAAATTGAGTGGAGCATGTTCTTTTTTAACTCAGAGAGCGGTGGATGCCTAGAATGCACTGCAAGTGAAAGTCGTGGAAACAGATACCATCGCAATGTTAAGAGGTATTTTGACAGACACATGAACATCTGGGATTTGAGGGATATGGATCATGTGCAAGAAGATTGGCGTTAGTTCAATTTGTCTTCATGGTTGGCACAGACATTCTGAGCCGAAGGACATGTTCCTGTGCTGTGTTCTATGCAGTCACATGCTGTCAGAGCTGGGTAAGGTAGCCAGATTCCTAAGCATCACATCACAGATTTAAATTTTCCTCTTCTGGCAGCTGTATCGAGCACCTCCATTCTACCTTCTTCTTAAACACCCCTTAAAATCTCCCTCCCTCATTGACAAAGCTTTTGGTTACCTTTCCAAACATCTCCTCATGTGGTTTTTTGGTACATATCCTTGAAATGTTTTACAAAATCAGAAAAACAAAAAAGAAAAACTCAGCCAGTCACAGGTAGATAGGGTAATCGAGAAGGCATTAGGTACATGAACCTTCTTTGGTCAACAAATTGAGCATAGACGTTGGGACATTACGTTACAGTTGTACAAGACATTGGTGAGGTCATATTTGCAGTACTGTGATCAGTTTTGGTCGCCTGGCTATGGGAAGAATGTCATTAAGCTGGAAAGAGTACAGAGGAGACTTACGAGAATGTTTCCAGGACTCAAGGGCCTGAGCTATAGGGAGAGGCTAGGCAGGCTAGGACGTTATTTCCCAGGAGCTCAGGAAGCTGAGGGGTGATCTTATAGAGGTATATAAAATAATGAGGGGAATTGATAGGATGAATGCAGTTCTTTATCTGGCAAGGGTGAATCAAAAGCTTGAGGACATCTGCTGAATGATAAACTAATTCATGTTAAACCAGAAATGATTGCAATATTTTATTCAATGACTAGGGTTAAAAAGATTTAGAAGACATTTGCAACTTCAAGCTACGACACATATCGCAATTTTTTTTTGCAACTTGGGAAGCGCCTGTCAAAATGGAAATGTTGAAGATTTTGCACTCTTAATATTGATTATGTCTGCAGCAGCTTGGATAGCTTTGTAATGGATGGTGCTAAACAATTAACAAGATTTCAGTCCTTGTCAATCTGATGTTTCGCTGAACATTTAAAGAATGCAAAGCAGAGTATATTGCTGGTACAGGGGCAATTAGGAAAGAAAATATTGGCATTGCCCTTTATTACACAAAGGTTTCTCTACGTAGAAACCTACGTATTGAAACCTTGCCATTTGGTGCTAAATTTCAGGGCACAGATTTGGTACAGTGCCCTTGATTTGCCATTCAGAGAATGCACAGGTACGTACGTAGCCCACTATCTTTTAAAAAAGATATCTGCTTTGGGCTGTGCATTACACACTACATTGGGAACATGGAAAAAATGTTTGTCCTTCCACTCTGGTCTTCTGGGAACCCGGGGTGAATCCCTGCCCTTCATTGCCCCACAGCCAGGTGTGCAGAGCTGGTATGGGGACTGGGGCGAGCAGTGGAGCCACTCAATACCATGATGTGGGGCTCATCGCAGCATTCTGGGCAGTTCATGGAGTGTCTGCCATGTAATAACAGACAGCTGAATGGGAATGCAAGCTGCTAATTCCTCCTCTCTGTTTACACAGCTAACCCCTTCTCTATGGTAACAAATTCAACAGCAGCCACTTGCAATCATTAATCTGAATCTGACAGCAAATTTGATATCTACACATGCATAATTAAAATGCAGAAATTCAGAAGTAACCGTTAGTGAAACAAAATGTAAAGTTCTGTGAAGTGTACTATTGCACCCTTGGCTGGGACAATTAACACAGAATCACTGATTTGATGGAATACCACCTTTTGTGAAAAATTACTCAAAATATCACAACTTGTTAAATGAAAGCAACAGATTTTTAAACAACATACTAAACTGTAATTACTGCTGAAGAACCTCTCTACTTGTGAAATACTAATTTTTATACACAAGGAGTCAAAATATCTCAAAGTAATTACTCCAACTTCTACCCCGAGATTGTATGTCCCAATCATTAATTTGCTCTCTATAAACATTTTAAAGTATATTTATAACTTGGAGACATTTTTTTTTGTGTATTAGCTTTTTAAAACAACAGTGCACTATGGAGACCAAAGTCACCATGTTCGCTCTGCTCTTTCTTCTATTTGTTTCACTTTCCGTGTCCGGAGATCCTGTGCGCGGCCATGGCCCTATTGTTTACACTAGGGATCAGCTGTTAGGGCTCCGTAACTCAGCTGTGCCGCCCCAGGAGAGACCCGATGTTCCCCGTGAGCTGAGGAGGAGAAGGGGGAGCCATGCCAGAATTCAACACCGAGCCAGGAGGAGACGGTACAGACCCGTGCTCCCGTCCATCGCTATGGGAAATATAGGATCTCTGCCCAACAAGATGGACGAGTTAGCGGCGTTGCCCGGCATCAGAGGGAATATCGGGAGTGCGGCATCGTGTTGTTTACGGAGACATGGCTGAACACGTTCATTCCGGACACGAACAT
The DNA here is from genome assembly GCF_053455715.1 of Rhinoraja longicauda. Classification (NCBI taxonomy): domain Eukaryota; kingdom Metazoa; phylum Chordata; class Chondrichthyes; order Rajiformes; family Arhynchobatidae; genus Rhinoraja; species Rhinoraja longicauda. The sequence continues at coordinate 46,871,182 of NC_135956.1, read as the reverse complement.
TTCACTGGACGGATTTCATCTGATGTGGGCGGACAGGACAGTGGAGAGCGGTAAGAGAAAAGGAGGAGGGCTGGCTGTGTTTGTAAATGATAGATGGTGTAACTCTGGGCACATCACTGTCAAAGAGCAGCTCTGCAGTAGGGACATCAAGCTGTTAGCTGTTAGCTGTTAGCATGAGGCCTTACTATCTACCGAGGGAATTCTCACATGTTGTTGTGATAGCGACGTATATTCCCCCATCTGCTAATGTCCTGCACTCAGCTGTGAGCAGGTTGCAAACCCAGCACCCACATGCCCTCTTTCTAATCTCTGGGGACTTTAATCATGCATCTCAATCATCCACTCTGCCCACTTTCACCCAGTACGTCACCTGCCACACCAGAGACAATAAAATACTGGATTTATTTTATGCCAACACCAAGGAGGCATATAACTCAGCACCCTTCCCCTCCCCCCCCCCCCCCCCCACCCCCGGGGATATCTGACCACAACCTGGTTCATCTCCTGCCTGTGTACAAACCTCTCGTGCACAGGCAACCAGCGGTGACCCGCACAGTTGGAAGATAGTCTGAGGAGACTGAAGAGGCTCTGAGGGACTGTTTTGAAACAACTGTGTGGGAGGAATACAATACAATATATCTTTATTGTCATTGTACAGGGGTACAACGAGATTGGGAATGCGACTTCCATACGATGCAATAAATTAATTAGCTAATCAGCATAAATTTAGACAACCCAGTGAAACAAAATTAGAAACAGTTTTAAAACAGAATAAAGTGCAAGTAGGTCTGTGTCAGTTTGCTGTGCAATGTGACCATCCGGCTCAGCAGGACCAGTTCAGAGCAGCTATGGCCCTGGGGATGAAGCTGTTGCCGAGTCTGGAGGTGCGGACGTAGAAGGCCTTGTAGCCTCTGCCAGATGGTAGAATTTCGAATAAACTATTGCAGGGGTGTGAGGAGTCTTTGTGAATGCTGGTGGCTTTCCTGAGGCATCGTGTGTTGTAGATGCCCTCCAAGGCTGGTAGCTGTGTTCCGATAATATTCTGAGCTCTATGGACTACCCGCTGAAGAGCTCTCGTCTCAGCCTCCGTGCAGCTGAGGTACCACACAGGGATGCGTTACGGTGCTCTCTATGGTGCAGCGGTAGAAGGTCGTCAGCAGCTGTTGGGGCAGACCAGACTTTTTCAGTGTTCTTAGGTAGAACAGTCGTTGCTGCGCCTTCTTGCCCAGCGCAGCAGTGTTAGTGGACCATGTGAGGTCCTCTGAAATGTGAGTGCCCAGAAACCTGAAGCTGGACACTCTCTCCACACTGTCCCCGTTGATAAAGATCGGAGCATATTCCCCATTATATGACCTACGGAAGTTGATGATCAGCTCCTTGGTCTTGGAGGTGTTTAGGGACAGGTTGTTAACAGAGCACCAGTCCGCCAGGTTCAGCACCTCCGCTCTGTAGTGTGTTTCATCACCATTGGTGATCAGCCCGATCACCGTTGCGTCGTCTGCAAACTTGACAATGGTGTTGGTGTCGAATGCAAGGACACAGTCGTGTGTGAAGAGGGAGTAGAGCATGGGGCTCAGAACATAGCCCTGTGGTGTGCCGGTACTCAGCGTGATAGTGGAGGACAGGTGCGGGCCCATTCTCACTACCTGCGGTCGCTCCATCAAGAAATCCAGGATCCAGTCGCATAACGACGAGCTGAGGCCTAGCTGGTGGAGTTTGGTGATGAGCTTGGTGGGGATGACCGTGTTGAAGGCAGAGCTATAGTCTATGAATAGCATCCTCACGTACGTGCCCTGTCTCTCCAGGTGAGTCAGGACAGTGTGAAGAGCCAGAGAGATGGTGTCCTCTGTGGATCTGTTTGCCCTGTATGCAAATTGATGCGAGTCTGTGATCCTCATGGGGAGGACATTGACAGTCTTACTCATTGCATCACGGACTATATAAACTTCTGTGTGGAGAACACTGTACCCACCAGGACTGTACGGTGTTTCTCCATCAACAAACCCTGGATTAACACTGACATAAGGGCTCTCCTTAAGGAGAAATAGAGGGCCTTTAAGTCTGGAAATGAGGAGCTGAAGGCTGTGCAGAAGGAGCTGAGGAGGAAGATCAGAGAGGGGATGAACAGCTACAGGAAGAAGATGGAGGACCAGCTGCAGAGGAATAACATCAGTGGAGTCTGGAGAGGCCTCAAAACCATCTCTCGGTACAAGGAACCGGACACTCGGGCCGAGGGGGACCAGAAGTGGGTGAACGATCTGAACCTTTACTTCAACAGTTTTAATCAGTCACCAACCCCTCCCCCGGTCCAGTCACCCCTGCTGCAGCCCCCCTTGTCTGCACATCCAGTACGCTGCCCCACCTCCCCTCCCACAGCACTTGGGTCACAGTCACCACCCACTGCATCTGCTTCTCCTGCCCCAACCCCACCACCCCCACTTCCTTTCACCCCCCCCTCATCCTCCCCCACACCCCCTACTCCTCTCACACCCTCAAGCACCCAATCCCTGTGCTCCAATCTGTCCCTCTCTACAAACCATGTGAGAAATGTGCTCAGGAAGATCAATGCAAGGAAGGCGGCTGGTCCGGACGGCATCAGCTCGAGGCTTCTCAAGTCCTGTGCAGACCAGCTGTGCGGGATAGTGGAGCACGTCTTCAATCTGAGCCTGAAACTGGGGAGAGTTCTACAGCTGTGGAAAACATCCTGCATGGTACCGGTACCAAAGACGCTGCACCCGAAGGAACTCAACATCTACAGGCCGGTGGCACTGACATCACACCTGATGAAGACACTGGAGCGTCTGGTCCTCGCCCATCTCCGCCCCCTGGTGAGACCATCAATGGACCCGCTGCAGTTCGCCTTCCAGACTCGCATCGGGGTGGACGACGCTGTCATCCACCTCCTACACAGAGCTCTCTCACACCTGGAGAAGCCGGGTAGCACTGTGAGAATCATGTTCTTTGATTTCTTTAGTGGGTTCAACACCAACCAGCCGTTGCTTCTGAGGGACAAGCTGGAGCACACAGGAGTGGATCACCACCTCACATCCTGGATTCTGGACAACCTCACCAACCGCCCACAGTATGAGAGGACAAGGAATTGTGTTTCTGACATGGTGATCTGCAGCACAGGGAACAATTTTGGCTCCTTTCCTGTTCACCCTGTACACCGCGGACTTCATGCACAGCTCAGCCAACTGCTATCTGCAAAAGTTCTCTGACGACTCTGCCATTGTTGGCCTCATCACAGATGACGATGACAGGTACAGAGAACTGACCCAGGACTTTATGGACTGGTGCCAGCAGAACCGCCTCCAGATCAACGTGGGGAAAACCAGGGAGATGGTGGTGGATTTCCGCAGGTGCTGCCATGCCCCCTCGACACCGGTCAACATCCAGGGAATGGACATTGAGTGGACTCTTATAAGTACCTGGGTGTTTACCTGAACAATAAACTGGACTGGACTGACAACATCAATGTACTTTATAAGAAAGGCCAGAGCAGACTGTATCTGCTGAAGAGACTCAGGTCCTTTGGAGTGCAGGGAGCATTCCTAAGGACCTTCTTCGACATCGTGGTGGCATCAGCCATTTTCTATGGAGTGGTCTGCTGGAGCAGCAGCATCTCAAGTGCTGACAGGAAGAGGCTTGATAAACTGATCAATAAGGCCAGCTCTGTCCTGGGATGCCCCCTCGACTCAGTGCAGGCGGTGGGAGAGAGGAGGATGATGGCAAAACTATCGTCATTGCTGGACGACTCCCACCCCATGCAGGACACTGTCACTGCGCTGAGCAGCTCCTTCAGTGACAGACTTCACCCCAAGTGTGCGAAGGAGAGATATCGAAGGTCCTTCCTTCCTGCTGCTGTCAGGATGCACAACCAGCACTGCTCCCAGTAGACCAGTAAATAAAGATAATTATCTTTATTTTATTTATAATGAATGCTTATCTATTTTTGCTGTCCACTTTGCTGATGTAACCCTGCAAATTTCCCCGTTGTGGGACGAGTAAAGGATTATTATTATTATTATTATTTGCTGGTTTACTGCTTTACAGAATACTTCAATGTGTGCAAGTTAGATAGTTTGACAGTATCTCTATTGCAAGGCACCAAAGTTCTACTTTTGAAAGGACCTGATCAGGTAGTGCTTTGGAAAGGAAAGATCCATCCCACAGGGCCAACTACATCTTTATGGGCGGTTTTGTTATAGGTCATTCAATAGACAATAGGTGCAGGAGTAGGCCATTCGGTCCTTCAAGCCAGCACCGCCATTCAATGTGATCATGACTGATCATCCACAATCAGTACCCTGTTCCTGCCCTCTCCCCATACACCCTGACTCTGCTATCATTAAGAGCTCTATCTAACTCTCTCTTGAAAGCATCTAGAGAATTGGCCTCCACTGCCTTCTGAGGCAGAGAATTCCACAGATTTACAACTCTCTGAAAGAAAAACTTTTTCCTCATCTAAATGGCCTACCCTTTATTCTTAAACTGTGGCCCCTGGTTCTGGACTCCCCCAACATCGGGAACAAGTTTCCTGCCTCTAGGGTCCAATCCCTTAATAATCGTATATGTTTCAATAAGATCCCCTCTCATCCTTCTAAATTCCAGCGTACACAAGCCCAGTCTCTCCAGTCTGTCAACATACGACAGTCCCGCCATTCCAGGAATTAACCTAGTGAACCTATTCTGCACTCCCTCAATAGCAAGAATGTCCTTCCTCAAATTTGGAGACTAAAACTGCACACAGTACTCCAGGTGTGGTCTCACTAGGGCCCTGTACAACTGCAGAAGGACCACTGACCAGATAATCTGGACAAGCATCTTCATATTTCATCAAGCAAACGTCAAAAAGCAACGATATTGTGACAGGAGAACAATTTTGCTTGCTTCAAATTCCACTCAATTTTCAGTCCCAGGCTTAGAGATCAGTCGTAGTTTCACTCTGGACCAGACTCTGAGTTGCCAATTCTAGTTAGACATATTCCCAAAGAGTTCAACCCCACCCCCTGCCTCTTACTGTTGGTCATTCTGCAAATGACAACTCAGAAACGAAGACTCGCCAGGTCCAGATTGGAAAAGATTCCATTGCAGTTGAGAAGATACTTCTAGTCAACATCTTTTTTTGGTAATCAGTCAATAAGTATCACTACAATGACTACCACTAAAACAATCACACCATTGCTTAACTAGCCAACAGCCCAGTGGCACAGCGGTAGAGTTGCTGCCTTACAGCGCCAGAGACCCGAGTTCGATCCTGTCCACGTGTATTGTCTGTATGGAGTTTGTAAGTTCTCCCTATGACTGCATGGATTTTCTCTATGTGCTCTGGTTTTCTCCCACACTCCAAAGACATACAGGTTTGTAGGTCAATTGCTTCTGCAAATTGTAAAATTGTCCCTAGTGTAAAGGATAGTAGTGGTGTAAGAGGTGATCACTGGGCGGCGTGGACTCGATAGAACAAAGGGCATGTTTCCATGCTGCATCTCAAAAGTCTAAAGTCTAAATAAACAGTTCCAGCACCAGCAACAGTAAATCAAGGCTGCATTCTTTATCATACACCAAGGAAATAGCAACAGTGCACATTCTACATTCATGTCACCAAGTGAACTAAGGATGTCACCAAGAAAACTAACAGTTTCTCAGGAAATTGATCCATTTTCTCTACAATATTTTTCTTTCTACCAACATCACTAGAGTAAATTATCTGCTTAGCATCATTATTATGTGGGGTGTTCCTGTATTGAAATCAGCTCTTTTCTTCAGTAACAACTTGAGCTGTTACTGGGGTGGAGCCTCAACCAAGGGCAACGTTGTCAGTGCTAAGCCGCTGGTCACATTCAATCAGCTCTGTTGGACAGCCCATATTGTTCACCTACCCAACACCAATTTCTTGCTCTGTCACAGGAAGAGACTACCAGATAGACCGAGAGAAAGATTCAACAAAAGGCCAAAGCCTTCATGATAAAATGCACCACCACCCCCATCAAATCCCATGCATAGATAGGGTGATTACACAGAGTCATTTTTCCTGAGTCTGGCGAAACAAGAACTAGAGGATATAGGTTAAAGCTGAGAGGAGAAAGTTGATCGGAAACTGAAAGACAACGTTTTCACACAGAGGGTGGTGGCGATATGGAACAAGCTGCCAGAAGAAGTGGTTGAGGTAAGTACAATAACAGCATTTAAAAATTATTTGCACATATTCTTGGATAGGAATGGTTTAGAGGGAATTGTGCCAAACATGGACATAGAGCTCACTAAGATGGGCATCTTTGTTGATATGGATAAGTTGGGCCGAAGGGTTTAATTCCATGATAAATTACTCAAAATCCTATATTTGCACTGTAGCTAACCATCTGCTCTCTCCGGAGTTGCTCAGTTTTCTGCACAATATTCTTCTTACTACCAATATCACTAGATCAAATTATCTGCTTGTCATCATGATGTTTCTGTATTGAAATCAGCTGATTTCTTCATTTCATTCTGAAGGACCAGTTTCCATGCTGTAAGACTCCTGGGAACCTCAGGCCATGGCAGCTCACAGTGAAGAGGGAGAATTTTTGATGTTGTTGATGTCTTTGAGTGCACGCATTAGAAGCACACAGCTGTCCTGTATAAAAGGCCAGTGTAACCGCCTCACAAACAATCTACCCCATACCACATTAAGCACCCACTGCCCTGCCTGTGCAAAGACATGTTGGCCTCATCAGTCACCTCTGAACTGGAGAAGATTTAAGCCATCCTCAATCCAGAGAAGCTACCATGGTGGTGGCACGGTGATGCAACGGTAGAGTTGCTGCTTTGCAGCGCCAGGGACCCGGGTTTTATCCTGACTACGGATGCTCCTGATTGGCTGGTTCTACGAGAGTTTAGTTTAGTTTAGAGATACAGCGCGGAAACAGCCTATCTCTGTGCCGGTGCGGAATAGATTCCTGCGCATTAACACAATCCTACACATACTAGGGATAATTTACAGTTTTTATTAAGCCAATTAACCTCCAACCCTGTACGTCTTTGGAGTGTGGAAGGAAACCGAAGATCTCAGAGAAAACCCACGCAGGTCACGGGGAGAACGTACAAACTCCCCAAAGGGCCTGTTTCTGTGTTGTATCTCTAAACTAAACTAAACTACCAATAAAAAATTAAGGTTGTAAATGGCACATATGATAAAGTTATTTTTGGTTTATTTTGTGTGAAAACAATTGTTAAATGTTCAACATAGTTTGAAATTGTAATGTTGACACAATACTCATTTTCCACATGAACCCATTCCATGTACTCATTCCATGCTCTCAGTAGAACCAGCCAATCCAGTTTGACATTTTCAGTGCCAACAAGTCTTTACATGGCTTGATGTCAAATACTACCCGATTCCAACCCACTCAATTTCTCCATTAAAAATGGCTGTTATTGTTCAATAATTTGAAGACTATCGTATTAATGGCAAAACTCTTAAAATAGATTCCCACAACTTTCCAAAACATGGAATTACAAGGCTCCTCTAAGGGTAAACTGGCTCATTTTTCATTTATTTTTCATTCCTATCCCACACGGAAACTTCAAAAATACCTAAAAAAACAACTACACTTAATACAGTGGTAAATTCAACAGTAAAAGAATGCAATGGTATGGAATAATATCTCTTCTCATCATCTCTTCACCATACTACTGAAATGATTTGGGATTGATTCCTATGACAAAAAGCAGCACACCCACTGGTGAATCAGTGGTTCTGCTAACAGCAATCAGCATTTAAACCAAAGCCTTATTTGTCCAGAATACTGAAGGGCTGATGCGAGAGTTGAGGTTTTCATAATTCTGAAGCAATTTTCTTTTCCCCCAGATATTAGAAAAAGTTTTCATTTCGGCAAGATCTAAATTAGGGGTATGAATAATAAAACAATGTGAATAAATTAAGTCAGGGTTAGAGAGAGCAATTTGTTATAAGTAGGTGAGACATATAAAATTTAAGGGGAAGCTAAATATGAACACAAGAGAGAAAGAAGCAAGAGAACAGAAAATCCTCTTTCCAAATTCATCAAAAATATTTTTCCAGGCAGCAACATGACCGCTGCACCACCGTCCCACCTCTTCTTTCTTTAGAGAAAGAATAGTTAAGAGCATTTGTTAAAATCCACCGAACCTTAGTTAGGTCACGGTAGACTATTGTGTATAGTTCTAATCGCCATGTTATTAGAAGGATATGGAAACACTGAACATGTCACACAGAAGCACTGGAGAGGTCGCACAGAGAAATAAGGATGATAGATGTGAATTTGCAAGTTGGGGAACTGGTAGAAACAGACATGATAGAAACATTTAAGAGGTATTTAGGCAGACACGTGAACAGGCATGGAATAGAGATCAGGGCCACATGCAGGCAGATGGTATTACTTTTGGTGAGCATTATGATTGTCGCAGACATGTTGGGCTGAAGTGCATCATGTTCCTGTGCTGTACCATTCTATTATACCAGAAGGGTGACCTAATTGAGAGCTTCAAAAACTCCGGGCGTGAAAAAGTAGACCGAGAAGGATTGTTTTCACTTGTAAATTGAATCCATCTATGTACAATATTCACCAAGAGTCCAGCTGGATAAAGAATATTCTTCTGACTATGCCACATGTTGTGAGAATGTGGAACTTACTATCATAGAACAAGGTTGCGATGAACTGTATAGATGCCTTGAAGGGGAGATTGGAAAAAGCATGTGAAGAAGGGGATATAGAGGGTTATACTGACAGTATCTGAGGAATGGCAAAAGAAAGCTCTGGTGGAGCATAACCGATGGTGTAAACTGTGTATTCTATGTAATATCATGAAGATACTACACAGTTGAGCTCCTCAAATAAAAAGATGTCTTGAAATTCCCCTTCCAGCTGCTGCTGTTTCTATAACATAGTTGATCTATAATCAATTAAAGAATGCTTGTGGAGCAAGGCTGAAATAAATGGGGCATCCAAATGACAAAATATCAATATTACTGTGAATATCAGCTATTAAGACAACAAAAATCCTGTTAACTTTGCAATAACCTCTTGCATACTGGCATTGATTATAGAAATTTAATCTCCTAACAAGATTGTCCGTATTTATACAGAGACGGCGATGTTCAAGATAAATCAAAATTGAAAGACCAACCTTTTGAAAGTAATAAAACTATTAAAATGTGTATTTATATAACATTTAATGAATGCAATATAACCACTGAAACAAATCCCATAAAGACAAATATAGGGGATGACCACTTGACCCATTACACTTGCATTAGCTTCTCAAAAGAAGTAACCAGACCAGAATAGAAACACTTGCAAGGGCAAATATTTACCTCAGAACGTAGAACAGTAAAACACAGGGACAGGTCTTTCGGCCCACAATGTCTATGCTGAATATGAGACCAACTCTTATCTGCCCACAAATAATCCATATCCCTCTAAATCCATGTATATATCCAAAAGTCACTTCAATGCCTCTATCGTATCTGCCTCTACTACCCCAGCAGTGTGTTCCAGGCACACACCACCCTCTATGCAAAGAAAACTTGCCCCGCACAACTCCTTTAAACTCACCTTAAAGATATGCCTTCTAGTATTCAATATTTCTATTCTGGGATAAACGTTCTGACTGTCTACCCTATCTATCCCACTCATAGTTTTATATCCTTTTATCAGATCTCCCTACAACCTCTGGCGTTCCAGAGAAAATAATCCAAATCTGTCCAACCTCCCTTGTTGTTAATATGCTCTAATCCAGGAATCATTCTGCAAGACATACTCTGCACCCTTTCTAAAGCCTCCACTTGTATTGGGGCAACCATATTCTGGAATTAGCCTTCACCATGTTTTCGGGCAGTGATGTCAGGGATCATAATACACACTATAATTTAAAAAATGTCATTTTCATTTGACAGTTACATCCGGTTACTGCCTCTCCTGCCAGTGGAAACCTTCTGTGTGTTGAAATTGCTGAAGAAAACACTTTCAGTTCAATTAGATCTTCTCTTAATCTTCTTCATTTCTCCAAGTATCTTAAGTCCCTCAACTCCAATATTTTTTAATGTTATCTGTACAAAACATATTTTGAAATATAAGACATGCTATTCGTAAAAATATCTCAATCCCCAGAAGAAATTTGATAATGAGTCATCTGAAGTACAAACTGAAAATGGAACACACGACATGGAAAGAGATGGCAGATGGCAGTCTCACAGCTCACAATTCCAAAAAAGTTAGCCAAGCTTTTCATTTTGTTTTTGACATTTTATTTTACAAGATGTGAAAGCCTCCCTTATTCCAATTACAACATTTAAGATATTGTTTTATTTCCAGCCATGGGTCCTCTGCATCATGTACTTAATAACTTGAAATAATTAAAAGACCTCTCTCACTTTCAAAAGAGAAGATATTTCACAATGTATTCAGAAAATTGACAAATATAAATGACTTGTGAATCCTATTAACAATTCTATGTCTACTGTTTTAAAATAGATTTTATTTGAAACGTTAAAACAAACTGGTGTCAATTTCATCCATAACCAACACAGGATCCTTTTAAGACTATTAAAAATAATAATAAAGAGTTGCATCCATATGCTCAGATATTTATAGGATTGGGGCAGAGTAGGGGTACCTATGACAACTGCATCAGGTGTAGCTCAATAGGTTTGCCCTTTCACCACTGCATCAGTAAGTTATTGCCTCTGGTCTTATTCTAGATAACATCAATATAAACACTTCAGCTGTACTGATGGGCACAGTAGTATCAGAGGCATGTCTTTCATTACACAGAAACCAACTCCAAGACCAATGTCAATCCTTTACTCATTTCCTAGTCTTTTCTGTTTGTTAGATCTTTCTGTGCACATATAGACTAAGCAAAACAAAGTGGTGAAGATGTTGTATGTTATGCTTGTCTTCATCAGGTGAGATACTGACTACAAGAGATGGCACGGTAGCGCAGCGGTAGAGTTGCTGCCTTACAGCACTTGCAGTGCCAGAGACCCGGGTTCAATCCCTACTACGGGTGCTGATGGTACGGAGTTTGTACTTTATCCCTCTGAGGAGTTTCTCCGAGATCTTCGGTTTCCTCCCACACTCCAAAGACGTACAGGTTTGTAGGTTAATTGGCTGGTATAAGTGTAAATTGCCCCTAGTGTGTGTGTAGGATAGTGTTAATGTGCTGGATCACTGGTTGGTGCGGACTCAATGGACCGAAGGGCCTGGTTCCTCACTGTATCTCTAAACTAAACTAAAGAGTTGGGACATCCAGTTACAGCTGTATAGGACATTAGAGAGACCACACATGGGGCATTGCGTGCAGTTCTGGTCAATATACCATAGGGAGGATGTGATTAATCTAGAAATAGAGCAGAAATGACTGGCAGAAATGATTGATTAGCAGGACCAGATGGCTTGAGTAATGCGGAGAGACTCTCAAGTAAGTCTCTTGAGTAAGTACTTCAAAGTGCTGATATAACAGTCCCCTATAGTTTATTTAAGAATGGGCCACATCTTATTTATGCACACGGTGTGGCCATAGATTAAAATCATTGAGCATTCAATTATAGCTTTAGTAGACTCTAATAAGACGAGTGACAAGATAGGATCCTGACTGCAGTGTTGAGGGTGCGAATGAACGCCCACCAATCTTTTTGTTCCTCTTATATCAACATTGGGTATTGATGCATGGAGTTGCCAAGTCTAGTGGGCTGTGTTTCTGGAGGTTTTTCGCTTCCGAGCCTTCCCTGAAGGATTCTGACTATCATTTTCTTGGACACCTGATTTGAACAGGCGTGCAGCCTGGTGCAGCACCCACTTCCTGGTTCAGCCGCGCCGGGGGAGGTGCGTGCTGACTCATGTGTGAGTGACGGGCGGAGCGACCAACCGGAGCGCAGCGTTGCGTCGGCTGGCCCCGCCCCCCGCACCAACGGCCGCTGCCCGGCGGTTGCGATGACGGCAGCGCAGAGGCCCAAAAAGCTTCGGGCGGCCGGTATTCAGCCGCCTGTTCTCCGCCGCCGCCGCACAGAGATAACGCCGAACCCGCCGTGCCCGCGCACCGGCTCCGAAGCTTGCGGGTGCAAAGGTAAATCAAATCGTTTCGTTATTTGCACGTACCTGAGCGCGAATAGGTGGCGTCCGCTCGCCGCGTACTTGGTCACAAGTGGCCCGCCGTAGCAGCGGGTCGATGTCACCCGAAGGCACGCTGAGCATGCGCGGAGACGGCACTGAGCGCGGTCACGTGATCCCGCCAATGTGACCCGGAGCACGTGCTCCTGGTGCCTGGGGTTCCATGTCAAGAGGGGCAGAGGAATGATGGGCGTTCATTCACACCCTGAACGCTGCAGTCACGATCCTATCCTGTCCTGTCACTCACCTGGCTTATTGGCGTCTGCTGGAGCTACAATTGAACGCTCGATGATTTTAATCTGGCCACACCCTCTACATAAGTAACATGTGGGCCATTTATTAAACTATGGAAACTCAAGTTATCTCAGCACTTTGACATGTGGCATGCCCAGCAGAATTCTAGCTGTGCTCATCTGCTTTCACCAGCGTGCACTGTCCAAATCATATTTGCACTTAAATAAAGCAAATGCAAGAAAATGATAGTCAGAGCCCTTCAGGGAAGGTTCGAAAGCGATAAACCTCCAGGAACAGACAAGCAGAGTTGGCAACTCCATGCATCAATAACCAATTAAAAATATTACATTTTTTTAGTTTAATTTGCTCCAATATTGTTCAGACCCCCAATGACATTGCAGCTTAATTAGTAACGTGTATGATGTCCTGCACTAGCTGCCCCCTTTTTGTTTCAGCGCTGATGAAGCACTTAGAGTTATAATTGTCCCTAACCCTGCACTTCCAAGGAACAATCCACTTCCCTTTCCCCAAAGTGTTCAGTTTTCTCTTTTCTGGTTCTGGTTGATTACTGCGCAAACACCTCATAAGTGGTTATCTCGCGCAGGTCTTTTGACTAATTTGCAGATCACGTTAATTCTTACTAGAGAGTATTCTGAGGAATAGGTTATACCGGCATTTGGATGGGCAAGGGCTGATTAGGGATAGTCAGCATGGTTTTGTGACCTAAAGGGGCGATGAGGGCAGAGCTGTAAATGTTGTATACATGGATTTCAGTAAGGCATTCGACAAGGTCTCGTATGGTAGGCATGGGATCCAAGGAGAGATAGCTGAGGGTGACGGTGGAAGGTTGCTTCTCAGACTGGAGGCCTGTGACAAGTGGTGTGCCTCAGGGTTCGGTAATGGGCCCGTTACTGTTTGTCATCTATATCAATGATTTGGATGAGAACATACAGGGCAAGTTTAGTAGGTTTAGCAGGTTTGTTGATGATACAAAAGTGAGCGGTTTTGAAAATAGTGAAGATGGTTGTGAAAGATTACAGCAGGATCTAGATCGATTGGCCAGGTGGGCTGAGGAATGGTTGATGGAATTTAATACAGAGAAGTGTGAGGTGTTGCATTTTGGGATGTCTAACAAGGGCAGGACCCGCATAATAAATGGTAGACCACTGAGGATTGTTGGAGTGCAGAGCGATCTAGGAGTGCAGCTGTATGGTTCCTTGAAGGTCGAGTTGCAGGTAGATAAGGTGGTCAAAAAAGGCTTTTAGCATATTGGCCTTCATCAGTCAGAGTATTGAGTATAGAAATTGGGAGGTCATGTTGCAGTTGTATAAGACGTTGGTGAGAATGCATTTATAATATTGTGTTCCGTTCTGGGCACCATATTATAGGAAAGATATTGTCAAGCTTGAAAGGGTTCAGAAAAGATTTACGAGGATGTTGCCAGGACCAGAGGGAGTGAGCTGTAGGGAGAGGTTGAATAGGCTGGGTCTCTATTCCTTGGAGTGCAGGAGGATGAGGGGTGATCTTATAGAGGTGTACAAAATCATGAGAGGAATAGATCGGGTTGATGCACAGAGTCTCTTGCCCAGAGTAGGGGAATAGAGGACATAGGTTCAAGGTGAAGCGGAAAAGATTTAATTGGAATCCGAAGTATAACCTTTTCACACAAAGGGAGGTGGATGTATGGAACAAGCTGTGAGATGAGGTAGTTGAGACTGGGACTTTCCCAACGTTTAAGAAACAGTTAGACAGGTACATGGATAGGACAGGTTTGGGGAGATGTGGACCATGCGCAGGCAAGTGGGAATAGTGTAGCTGGGTGTGGGAAAGTTGGGCTGAAGTGCCTGTTTCCATACTGTATCACTCTATGACGCTTCACATTTTGTTCTTCTCATGTATTCTTTACTTCATTACAGATGGTTACTTTACCGCTGTGCTCTTTGGTGCCTCCTGACAGCAATTCTAGCTCACACAATGCTTGCATCATACATAGTAAATGTTTGATTTGACTAGGTTCGTCAACTTTTACCAAAGTCTACAGTGGCTTGGTGCTGAGGAAATGTTGTGCAGGGTGGTTTGAGAACCTCATGGCTGATGGATACAAACTATTCTTGAACATGGAGGTAACAGTTCTCATGCTCTGTACCTTCTTCCCCATGACAACAGTGGGCTCTGGGTTGTGTCAGTCAGTGATGATATCAGCTGCCTTCTTGAGGCAGCATTTCCCTGTAGATCCCTTCAGTAGTGGGGAGGTCAGTATCCCTAATGGACCAGGGAATATCTATCACTGTTGTTCTTCAGCAACAAATTTCCACGGTATCAGAACAGAAAGGTTGAAATTTCAAGAGAGCTTGAACCATAGTTTGAACAGACAGCCCCCACCCCCACCAAAAAAAAGGCCATTCCTACTCATCCTATCACAAATATTCCCTTTGTTCTTTAGATCCCTCATCCAACCTCCCCTACTGAAGGTAGACACAAAATGCTGGAGTAACTCAGCGGGTCAGGCAGCATCTCTGGAGAGAAGGAATGGGTGATGTTTCGGGTCGAGACCCTTCTTCAGACTGATGTCAGGGGAGAAAGACAAAGATAGAAAGTAGTCGGAGACAGGAAGACTAGTGAAGAACTGGGAAGGGGGAGGGGCAAGAAAGGAAAAGCAGGGACTATCTGAAGTTGGAGGTCAATGTTCATACCGCTGGGGTGTAAACTACCCAAGCAAAATATGAGGTGCTGTTCCTCCAATTTGCGCTGGGCCTCACTCTGACAATGGAGGAGGCCCAGGACAGAAAGGTCAGATTGGGAATAGGAGGGGGAGTTGAAGTGCTGAGCCACCGGGAGATCAGGTAGGTTAAGACGGACTGAGCGAAGGTGTTTAGCGAAACGATCGCCGAGCTTACCCTTGGTCTCGCCGATGTAGAGAAGTTGACACCTGGAACAGCGGATGCAGTAGATGAGGTTGGAGGAGGTAGCAGTGGTAGCAGTGACCAGTGGACCATGATAATGGATTGCATTTATGTCTTGTGCTGGGAAGTGGTGGTATCAATGGTTGGCATGTGGCCAGAGCTGGGGCCAAGATTGAGAAGAGTAGGGGTCAGGAACACATGGGCAGGGTTGTGATTTTATTTCCCCACTTGAAAAGTGACCTAGAAATGACCGAATGGAAGTCTTTGAAAGGATGCAAGGGTTGAAAAGCATCGATGCGGAGAGGATGTTAGTGCTTGTATGGAGAGATCCAAACTTATGACTACAAATAGAAAACATGAAGCGGGTAAGAACCAGGAACAGGAGGAATCCCCTCAGCCCTTTGAGCATGTTCTCCTTTCAGTGAGACTGATGCTCTGCTGCATTTTCACTTTGGTACCCAATCTCCATAGTAGAGACTCATCAAAAAATACAGCACAAAAACAAGGCCTTCAACCTACCAAGTCCTCACTAGCCATGGGTTTACAATAATCCTACATGAAACCCATTTTATCTTATTGTCCCCACGTTTTCATCACTCCCCAGATTCTACCGCACCTACAGTGCCCTCCATAATGTTTGGGACAAAGACCCATCATTTATTTATTTGCCTCTGTACTCCACAATTTGAGATTTGTAATAGAAAAAAATCGCATGTGGTTAAATTGCACATTGTCAGTTTTTAATAAAGGCCATTTTTATACATTTTGGTTTCACCATGTAGAAATTACAGCAGTGTTTATACATAGTAACCCCATTTCAGGGCACCACAATGTTTGGGACACAGCAATGTCATGTAAATGAAAGTAGTCATATTTAGTATTTTGTTGCATATCTTTTGTTTGCAATGACTGCTTGAAGTCTGTGATTCATGGACATCACCATTTGTTGGCTGTCTTCTCTGGTGATGCTCTGCCAGGTCTGTATTGCAGCCATCTTGAGCTTTTGCTTGTTTTGGGTGCTCGTCCCCTTCAATTTTCTCTTCAGTATATAAAATTGCTCAATTGGGTTCAGTAAGAAAATAACTGTAGATGCTGGTACAAATCGAAGGTATTTATTCACAAAATGCTGGAGTAACTCAGCAGGTTAGGCAGCATCTCAGGAGAGAAGGAATGGGTGACGTTTCGGGTCGAGACCCTTCTTCAGTCTGAAGAAGGGTCTCGACCCGAAACGTCACCCATTCCTTCTCTCCTGAGATGCTGCCTGACCTGCTGAGTTACTCCAGCATTTTGTGAATAAATACCCTCAATTGGGTTCAAATCGGGTGATTGATTTGGCCACTCAAGAATTGACCATTTTTTAGCTTTGAAAAACTCCTTTGTTGCTTCAGCAGTTTGTTTGGGATCATTGAACCGCTGGCCAATGAGTTGTGAGGCATTTGTTTGAACTTGAGCAGATAGGATGTGTCTATACACTTCAGAATTCATTATGCTACTACCATCAGTACTTGTATCATCAATGAAGATAAGTGAGCCAGTACCTTCAGCAGCCATACATGCCCAGGCCATAACACCCCGACCACCGTGTTTCACAGATGAGGTGGTATGCTTTGGATCTTGGGCAGTTCCTTCTCTCCTCCATACTTTGCTCTTGCCATCACTGATATGTTAATCTTCGTCTCATCTGTCCACAAGACCTTTTTCCAGAACTGCGGTTCCTCTTTTAAGTACTTGGCAAACTGTAATCTGGCCATCCTATTTTTGCGACTAACCAGTGGTATGCATCTTGCTGTGTAGCCTCTGTATTACTGTTCATGAAGTCTTATCCGGACAGTGGTCATTGACAAATCCACACCTGACTCCTGAAGAGTGTTTCTGATCCGTCGGACAGGTGTTTGGGGATTTTTCTTTAGTATAGAGAGAATTCTTCTGTCATCAGCTGTGGAGGTCTTCCTTGGCCTGCCAGTCCCTTTGCAATTAGTAAGCTCACCAGTGCTCCCTTTCTTCTTAATGATGTTCCAAACAGTTGATTTTGTTAAGCCTCGTGTTGATAAACAGCAATAAAAGTTTCCAAAGGTGATGGAAAGACTGGAGGAAAGACTAGGTGCTGAGAGCTCTCTTATACCTGCATTAAGGAGGCAATTAAACGCACCTGAGCAATTACAAACGCCTGTGAAGCCATGTGTCCCAAACATTATTGTGCCCTGAAATGAGGGGGGGACTATGTATAAATGCAGCTGTAATTTCTATACGGTGAAATCAAAATGGATAAAAATTGCCTTTAATAAAATCTGACAATGTGCACTTAAGCACATTTGACCATTTGACCAGGAAAAACTTTTTCAGTCAGAGAGTTGTAAATCTGTGGAATTCACTGCCTCAGAAGGCAGTGGAGGCCAATTCTCTGAATGCATTCAAGAGAAGAGAGAGCTAGATAGAGCTCTTAAGGATAGCGGAGTCAGGGGGTATGGGGAGAAGGCAGGAACGGGGTACTGATTGAGAATGATCAGCCATGATCACATTGAATGGTGGTGCTGGCTCGAAGGGCCGAATGGCCTCCTCCTGCACCTATTGTCTATTGTCATTGCTGCACCTGAATGTTTGCTTTCAGTGACTGGTAAACAAGGATCCCTTGATCTATCAGCCTTTTCCAATTGATCACTATTTAATTCATGTTCTTACCTTCTGTTTTTTCAGCCAAAGTGGATAACTTCACAAATTTATACACATTATATCATGCCTACTCACTGAACTTATCTAAATCGTCATACAGCCAATTTTGTGCATAGCAAGCTCCTACAAACAAATACCGCTTTACTGATGAAGAAACTCTGCCCAAGGGAATACAAAGGTATGGGGCATAGATAGGATGAAAGGTAAACATTTCCCCATGACGAAGATGTCTAAAATCAGAACCACAGGGTTAAGGTGCAATAGGAACAGAGGGGATCTGAAGAATATTTTCATGTGAGGATGGGAGCAAATTGGAACACTCTGCCTGAGAAGGTGTTTTCGGCAGGAATTCTCACAGCATTTAAAATGTATCTGGACAAGCACTTGAAGCATTAAGGCATAGAAGGCTCTGGACCAAATGGAGACAAATGGTATTAGTATAGATGAGTGCATGATGATCAATCAGCATGGGCGATAGGCTGAAGAGGCGTTTTCTGTGCTGTATGACTAGGGCTGTCACTTTATTTAACAGTAAACAGCTTGTTTACATTGTTTCTTAACCTTGCATATTTTAGAAAAAAAACAGGTCTACCCTGTGCTCTTCTAATGTAGCCTTTTCAGAACGATATAATTTGAATCAATCTGTGTCACATCCCCATACAGTGGCAGTACACACCTGTGGCACGAGATGCCCAAAGATGAAGATACGAGGATGGCAAGGTGGCGCTGCTGGTAGAGTTGCTGCCTCACAGCATCAGACCCTGGTTTGATCCTGACTTTGGGTGCTGTCTGTGTGCAGTTTGCACGTTCTCCCTGTGACCGCGTGGGTTTCCTTTGGGTGCTCCAGTTTCCTCCCACAACCCAAGGGTTGTAGGTAATCTGTAAAATTGCCCCCAGTGTGTGAGTGGATGAGAAAGTGGGACAATGAAGAACTAGAGTGAATGGGTGATTGATAGTCGGCATGGGCCGAAGGGTCTGTGTCTATGCTATATCTCCAAAAACCTAAAAGAGCTTCAAACAATATTTAACGTAACCTCCGCCTCCCTTGAGCTGGAAGACAAGTTTCACCTTGTATTAAACCCTGCTACTAGCTTTCAGCTGACTTATCATATCATATCATATCATATACATACAGCCGGAAACAGGCCTTTTCGGCCCTCCAAGTCCATGCCGCCCAGTGATCCCCGTACATTAACACTATCCTACACCCACTAGGGACAATTTTTACATTTACCCAGCCAATTAACCTACATACCTGTACGTCTTTGGAGTGTGGGAGGAAACCGAAGATCTCGGAGTAAACCCACGCAGGTCACGGGGAGAACGTACAAACTCCTTACAGTGCAGCACCCGTAGTCAGGATCGAACCTGAGTCTCCGGCGCTGCATTCCCTGTAAAGCAGCAACTCTACCGCTGCGCTACCGTGCCGCCCATATACTCGAACCTACAGCCTCTGCTCCCCAAAAAGGTCCTATTCTAATCCATCTTTAGTCCAAATTAGACCTAAAGATGGATTGGTCTTTCCACCTTTGCACTCTTTCCAAGTCTAAGGATTTCCAAGTCTTTCCCACATTGATCTGCAGCTGCCACAGTTTTGCCCTCAAGTGTGGGGAATGATACTGCCACAGGTTATGTTATTTCTTCACTGAACCTCTCTCTCTCTTTCTCTCCCTGCTAAGAACACATTTTAAAGCACAACAATGCATAAATCAGGTCCTACAGAGTAGAGCAATGAGGCCATTCATTGCCTCATGGATCGTTCCCCCGTAGAGTCCAGAGGCATTGTACCTGTGTTTCAAAACAAAGTGCAGAGGTTATATTTATCTGCAGCAGGATCTCTGCTGATAACAGTGACAAATTATATTACAATTGAAGGAGGCAAAAGTAGAGGAAACTCTCACGAGCAGCAGAAGAAGCTATTGTGCCTGGGGAAAGAGGAAGAACATTGGCTGGCATTGGGAGTGCAAGGAGGATGAGTGCAAGGATGCTGTAGGGTCAGCAGAATGGAGGTATCTCCGTCTGAGGCACCAGAAGAATGGGGGTACCTTTCCAACGCATGATGCCCGTGGGATTGGGAGATGCATCACTTTATTCTGTAGATGGTAATCACTGTGGCTACAGTGGAGGGGCATGTATATATAAGATGATGGGAAGAAACCTGAAGGTAAAGAAGGGAAAACAGTTGAGGCTCCAAGATGAGAAGCCATTTGGAGTTTGGCTTGGATCGTGATGATGGAGATGTGAAATTCTGGAATACGAGAAGTCAGTGGGTCACACCAATCTCCAACGAGTGGAAACTAATGAAAACGCAAAGAAAACAACTTTCCTATTATTCCCCAAAAAAATTACATTGTTTTCTTGACATTCAAAAAGATTTCAGTTAATTAGCTGGCAGCAAGATCTAGATAGTATTAAGGTGCAGGTTGGTACGTGACAAATAGCATTCATATTAATAAGTGCTAGCCAACAAATTCCCCTACTGGAGAGCATTTGAACACTCTCTACATTATAACGACTGTTTGTTACACAAGAGGGTGGGTACCTGGAACGCACTGCCATGGATGGTCCTGGATACAAGAATGGTGCTTTTGGATCTACACATGAATATGCAGGCGATGAGGGGATCTGGAGCACGTGCAGGCAGTAGGCATCACAGATATCATAGGTTGACGGGCCTGTTCCTGTTCTATGTTCTATGTTTAGGGGCAGCACAGAGGTAGAACTGCTGCCTTCCAGCACCAGAAACCTGGGTTAAATGCTGACTATGGGTTCTGTCTGTATGGAGTTTTTACATTCTCCCTGTGACCACACGGGTTTTCTCCGGGTGCTCCAGTTTCCTCCCACATCCCAAAGACGTGCAGGTCTGTAGGTTAACACAAAAAGCTGGAGGAACTCAATGGGTCAGACAGCATCTCTGGAGAAAAGGAATAAATGACATTTTGGGTGAGACCCTTCTTCAGTTGCAGTTCTTCAGGCTGAAGAAGGGTCTCGACCCAAAACGTTACCTTTTCCTTTTCCCCATAGATGCTGTCTGACCAGCTGGCTTACTCTGGCTTCGGTTTAAACTAGCATCTGCAGTTCCTTCCTACACAGGTTTGTAGGTTAATTGGCTTCGGTAAAACAAAATTGTAAATTGTCCCTAGTGTGTAGAATAGTGGTAGTGTAGGGGGTGATCGCTGGTTGGTACGGATTCCCCGCTGTATCTCTAAAGTCTAAGGTTTAACAGATTCTTCTAATATCAACATTGTGGTCAGTTCATAAATACTGCAGCTACAAGATCAGATGGGAGACAATGAGCTTTCTGCAAGGATGTCGGTGTTACAATGTGTGCGCTCTGAGCTTGCCTGGATGACTGCAACTCCAGCACCACTCAAGCTCAACACCATCCAGAACTCCAACAATACGTTCACTCCGTCCTCCGCACACACCATGACTGCAGTGTACACCCCACAAAATATGCTGTTTCTTAATCCCACCCACATTCCTGTGCCGGAACTACATTGTTGGTGCTTCATCATTGTCGAGCCTTGATCCTGGAATTCCCTCTCCAACAGTACTGTTGGAGCACCTTCACCTGAAGGACTACAACGAGTCAAGAAGGTAGCTTACTACCAGATGCCCATGAGCAACTTTACATGGGCAATATTTGCCCAGTGTTGCCCACATTCCACCCTCCAAATTCGAAACAAAATTTTCGCATTGACAGCTTTTAAACATCAAAGCAATGTTCTGTCCTTGGGATCAGGTTGTTAAATTGACTGAGGAAGATACACACAATCTCCCAAATGTTCTAGGGGCCGGAGAACCTAGGGTGATGGAGGAACTGAAGGAAATCCACATTAGGCAGGAAATAGTTTTGGGTAGACTGATGGGACTGAAGGCTGATAAATCCCCAGGGCCTGGTGGTCTGCATCCCAGGGTACTTAAGGAGGTGGCTCTAGAAATAGTGGAAGCATTGGAGATCATTTTTCAATGTTCTATAGATTCAGGATCAGTTCCTGTGGATTGGAGGATAGCAAATGTTATCCCACTTTTTAAGAAAGGAGGGAGAGAGAAAACGGGTAATTATAGACCAGTTAGTCTGACATCAGTGGTGGGGAAGATGCTGGAGTCAATTATAAAAGACAAAATTGCTGAGCATTTCGATAGCAGTAACAGGATCATTCCGAGTCAGCATAGATTTACGAAGGGGAAATCATGCTTGACAAATCTACTGGAATCTTTTGAGGATGTAACTAGGAAAATTGACAGGGGAGAGTCAGTGGATGTGGTGTACCTCGACTTTCAGAAAGCCTTCGACAAGGTCCCACATAGGAGATTAGTGGGCAAAATTAGAGCACATGGTATTGGGGGTAGGGTACTGACATGGATAGAAAATTGGTTGACAGACAGAAAGCAAAGAGTGGGGATAAATGGGTCCCTTTCGGAATGGCAGGCAGTGACCAGTGGGGTACCGCAAGGTTCGGTGCTGGGACCCCAGCTATTTACGATATACATTAATGACTTAGATGAAGGGATTAAAAGTACCATTAGCAAATTTGCAGATGATACTAAGCTGGGGGGTAGTGTGAATTGTGAGGAAGATGCAATAAGGCTGCAGGGTGACTTGGACAGGTTGTGTGAGTGGGCGGATACATGGCAGATGCAGTTTAATGTAGATAAGTGTGAGGTTATTCACTTTGGAAGTAAGAATAGAAAGGCAGATTATTATCTGAATGGTGTCAAGTTAGGAAGAGGGGATGTTCAACGAGATCTGGGTGTCCTAGTGCATCAGTCACTGAAAGGAAGCATGCAGGTACAGCAGGCAGCGAAGAAAGCCAATGGAATGTTGGCCTTCATAACAAGAGGAGTTGAGTATAGGAGCAAAGAGGTCCTTCTACAGTTGTACCGGGCCCTGGTGTGACCGCACCTGGAGTACTGTGTGCAGTTTTGGTCTCCAAATTTGAGGAAGCATATTCTTGCTATTGAGGGCGTACAGCGTAGGTTCACTAGGTTAATTCCCGGAATGGCGGGACTGTCGTATGTTGAAAGGCTGGAGCAATTAGGCTTGTATACACTGGAATTTAGAAGGATGAGGGGGGATCTTATTGAAACATATAAGATAATTAGGGGATTGGACACATTAGAGGCAGAAAACATGTTTTTAATGTTGGGGGAGTCCAGAACAAGGGGCCACAGTTTAAGAATAAGGGGTAGGCCATTTAGAACGGAGATGAGGAAGAACTTTTTCAGTCAGAGAGTGGTGAAGGTGTGGAATTATCTGCCTCAGAAGGCAGTGGAGGCCAGTTCGTTGAATGCTTTCAAGAGAGAGCTGGATAGAGCTCTTAAGGATAGCGGAGTGAGGGGGTATGGGGAGAAGGCAGGAACGCGGTACTGATTGAGAATGATCAGCCATGATCGCATTGAATGGCGGTGCTAGCTCGAAGGGCAGAATGGCCTACTCCTGCACCTATTGTCTATTGACTCAGTACCTCTACAAAGAAATAGCAGAGTCCTTGAGTACCGTAGGTCAGGACTGGTTTTGAGCTGAGCCGCCCGCTATCCAATATTACAATGTAGTCCACATTGGAAAAAAAGGTTGCATTTCTCTCAATCAAGAGTTTCTCCAGCCCCTTTGATCCAGATTCCTCCATAGCTTCAAAAATAAACTTTAAATTCACTGGCAGTTCCTGAAAGAAAAGCAGAATTACATGAGTGAACAAATAATATTCAATATCTGCAAGTCCTGCTTCATAGTACACTGGGGGCTTCCCACTAATCCCCAATGGTCTCCACAGCACCCTCAGGATTTTCAATGATCACAAGTAGTTTTTTACATCTGTCACCTTTTTTTGCAGGAGCCTCATGGTGGATTCAATTTGCAATTCAAATCTGGGCGTCTCAGCTGAATACAGAACAATAATTCTGAAATGCCAATCTTTGCTATTAACCAAAAAATGTCCCTGGTGTGTCGGGAGTGCACCACGAAAGTGGGAAAATATAAAGCTAATGTGAATGGGTGATCGATAATCAGCGTGGATTGGTGGGCCGAAGGGCCTGTTTCCAAGCTACATCTCTAAAACAATATTTTGGTACTGTGGCAGGGAACCTGAAATTATTTTCCTGTGAAAAACCAAATATATTAGTCAGGTCTGAAATGGTTCATATCCATCTGCCTTAGCCTCTTTGTGTTAAGTAAGCAGATCAACAATTAATCCCATAGCACAAAGACAGAACAGAGTTTGTTACTAAGCATATCAGACGTAATTCCCATTAGATTGCTTGAGAATTTGGTGCTCATCATTTCAGACAGGGTCCCATGGAGGGCGTGCAGCGTAGGTTCACTAGGTTAATTCCCGGAATGGCGGGACTGTCGTATGTTGAAAGGCTGGAGCGATTGGGCTTGTATACACTGGAATTTAGAAGGATGAGGGGGGATCTTATTGAAACATATAAGATAATTAGGGGATTGGACACATTAGAGGCAGGAAACATGTTCCCAATGTTGGGGGAGTCCAGAACAAGGGGCCACAGTTTAAGAATAAGGGGTAGGCCATTTAGAACGGAGATGAGGAAGAACTTTTTCAGTCAGAGAGTGGTGAAGGTGTGGAATTCTCTGCCTCAGAAGGCAGTGGAGGCCAGTTCGTTGGATGCTTTCAAGAGAGAGCTGGATAGAGCTCTTAAGGATAGCGGAGTGAGGGGGTATGGGGAGAAGGCAGGAACGGGGTACTGATTGAGAGTGATCAGCCATGATCGCATTGAATGGCGGTGCTGGCTCGAAGGGCTGAATGGCCTACTCCTGCACCTATTGTCTATTGTCTATTGTCTATAGCAGAAGCGTCCACGTCGCAGGGCTGGAAACTGGAAGTGTCCTGAGCTAATTCTGCTACCATCATCATCTATCGTACAAGTGAACAATTTGGCTGTAGACTGGCTTACAAAGAGGATATCAGCAGGATGCTGACGGCATCAACTCAACACCTCTGGCCAAACACAAATGCAAATATTTCAGTCCTGTCCTGCGCATTCACATGCTGCATCTCCTGCTGATGCTGCTTAATTGTCCACAACATTCATAACAAGCAATGGCAGACTCTGATCTGTTGGTTACGAGATTTCTTTGCTCTTTTATGTATTGTTTAGTGTATATGTGCCGTCAATTCTCATTAGTCGAATACAGTTCATTACACCTTACATATGTTGGATTATGAATTGATATGTACCCTTTGGAATTAAAAAATGTTCACTTTGTAATTACAATTACAGAGACCTTTATAATAAACGCCCAAGGCTAAATACGTTTCAAATAAATTCATTGCTTTTAATTGTAAACATGATATATTTTGTTATTTATGTGAACATCAATTGTTTATACGTGTCTCTGAGCATTAAGAAGATTTTGCAGGAAAGCCTTCTGATATCACGGGGAGTCAGAAGTTCAACTTGGCAATCCCATCAGGTCCTGTGTTTCCATCTCACGAACTACTCACAGTGTATCCATAGAGTTGTGAATCTGTGGAATTCTCTGCCACAGAAGGCAGTGGAGGCCAATTCACTGGGTGTTTTCAAAAGAGTTAGATTTAGCTCAGGGCTAAGGGAAGCAAGGGATATGGGGAAAAAATCCGGAACGGGGTACTGATTTTGGATGATCAGCCATGAACATATTGAATGGCGTTGCTGGCTCAAAGGTCCGAATGGCCTCCTCCTGCAACTATTTTCTATGTTTCTACCACCTCGAGGATTAGCCATGTCAATGGCACTTTTAGTTTATTGAGAGCAAGTTGACGGCTCTCATAGCATGGTTGGGTTTACCCACAATGGAAATCCTTGTAATCACTCCAGCAACCATTCATTTTTCTGTCGAGTTTAGTCTTCATGGTTAATTTCCTCGGTCCTTCTGCAAACTTCAACCCATTTTGTAAAAGGTAGATTGCATTATCTCAAAGGACAAGGACAGAAGATGCCTCAGGAAATAATCCCAGGTAACCTCCACTCCTGCAGTCGTTCATTATTCTGTCTGTGATGTACCTTCACGATTGTTCCACTGCACTTAGACCTGCTGATTCTTGTGCTAGGACTGACAAAGCCCTTTGGATCTCTTGGTTACTTCCCATTCCCATACTAACTTTTCTGTCCTGGGCCTTCCCCATTGCCAGAGTGAGGCCACACGCGATCTGGAAGAACGGCTGGAGGAATATTCTGTTTAGGTGGCTTACAGCTCTACAGTATGAACTTTGAATTCTCTATTTTTAGGTAACCACAAATCTCTCCCCTCCCTTCTTGGTGAAATCATCGGACAAAGTCAGCATGGAGTGGGGAAATCATCGGACAAAGTCAGCATTGATTTATGAAAGGCAAATCATGCCTGACGAATCTTATAGAATTTTTCGAGGATGTAACTAGTAGAGTGGATAAGGGAGAACCAGTCGATGTGTTATATCTGGACTTTCAGAAGGCCTTCGACAAGGTCCCACATAGGAGATTGGGGTACAAACTTAAAGCACACGGTATTGGGGGTTCAGTGTTGAGGTGGATAGAGAATTGGTTGGCGGACAGGAAGCAAAGAGTAGGAATAAACGGGTCCTTTTCGGAATGGCAGGCAGTGACTAGTGGGGTACCGCAAGGCTCAGTGCTGGGACCCCAGTTATTTACAATATATATTAATGATTTAGACGAGGGAATTGAATGCAACATCTCTAAGTTTGCGGATGACACGAAGCAGGGTGGCAGTGTTAGCTGCGAGGAGGATGCTAGGAGGCTGCAGAGTGACTTGGATAGATTAGGAGAGTGGGCAAATGCATGGCAGATGCAATATAATGTGGATAAATGTGAGGTTATCCACTTTGGCGGCAAGAACAGGAAAGCAGAGTATTACCTGAATGGTGGCCAATTAGGAAAAGGGGAGATGCAACGTGACCTGGGTGTCATGGTGCACCAGTCATTGAAAGCAAGCGTGCAGGTGCAGCAGGCAGTGAAGAAAGCGAATGGTATGTTGGCATTCATAGCAAGAGGATTTGAGTATAGGAGCAGGGAGGTTCTGCTGCAGTTGTACAGGGCCTTGGTGAGACCACACCTGGAGTATTGTGTATAGTTTTGGTCTCCTAATCTGAGGAAAGGCATTCTAGCCTTAGAGGGAGTACAGAGAAGGTTCACCAGATTGATCCCTGGGATGGAAGGACTTTCATATGAAGAAAGACTGGATAGACTAGGCTTATACTCACTGGAATTTAGAAGACTGAGGGGGGATCTTATTGAAACATATAAAATTCTTAAGGGGTTGGAGAGGCTAGATGCGGGAAGATTGTTCCCGATGTTGGGGAAGTCCAGAACCAGGGGTCACAGCTTAAGGATAAGGGGGAAGTCTTTTAGGACCGAGATGAGAAAACATTTCTTCCCACAGAGAGTGGTGAGTCTGTGGAATTCTCTGCTACAGAAGGTAGTTGAGGCCAGTTCATTGGCTATATTTAAGAGGGAGTTAGATGTGGCCCTTGTGGCTCAAGGGATCAGGGGGTATGGAGAGAAGGCAGGTACGGGTTACTGAGCTGGATGATCAGCCATGATCATATTGAATGGCGGTGCAGGCTCGAAGGGCCAAATGGCCTACTCCTGCACCTATTTTCTATGTTTCTTGCCCCTTAAGGCCACCCCACCCCTCTTTGTCCCCTATGCCCCACTTGGACATTTTCTGCCCACCATCTCCCCTTCCACCTACATTCCATCCTTTAGCTTCACAATTCACAACTCTTTGATCCTTTCATCTCTGGCCTTTGTCCAACCATTTGCCTGTCACTCATCCCCCACACACCTGTATCAACCTATTAGCCGGCCAAGCTTTGTCCTGCCCCTCCTCTCTTCCAGCTTTCTACAATCCCCTGCAATCAGTCTGAAGAGGAGTTCCAACCAAAAACGTCATGTTCTCCAGAGATGCTGCCTGTCCCGCTGAGTTACCCCAGCACTGTTTTATGTACAGATGTGTTTTATGTATAGATGTTTGTTTTATGCACTGACTGCAATTAACCAATTGAAATATAATGCTAAATTAAAAATTGGTTTTGGAACAAAGTGTTGGTGACAGAATATAAATTGTCAGATTAACAAGTATGTTTATGCTGTGTTAAGATCCATTGCACAAAAATTTATGTGGGGTAGTGAATATTCCAAAATAACAAGTGTTAGATTCATGAAATTATGCAGGAAGGAACAGTAGATGCTGCTTTATACCGAAGATAGACACAAAAAGCTGGAGTAACTCAGCGGGACAGGCAGCATCTCTGGAGAGATGGAATGGGTGATGTTTTGGGTCGAGACCCTTCGACCTTAGCTGTGTTGAAGCTTCACTAATGTTGCTGGACCTTACCTGCACATAGTCATCTTGATGATCATCAATATACATCATCACCTGATCCAGAGGAGATGTTTGTATCGCCAAGAGGAAAGACAAAGGGAAAACAGCAAGCAACATCTGAAAGGTTGCATTGCAGAATTACAATCCTTAGCCAATCCTGCACCCGTGCAGAACTCGATTTCATTAACTTTACCACAAACTTCCATCCTGCCCTCAAATTTACTTGGATTATCTCTGACACCTCTTTCATGATCTCTCTGTCTCCATCAAAGGGGACTGACTATTGACTAATGTCCACTACAAACCCACTCATTCCAACAGTTATCTGGACTACAACACTCTCATCCTGCCTCTTGCAAAGTTGCTATCCCCTCCTCTCAATCTCTCCATATTCACCGCATCTACTCCTGAGACAAGGCTTTCCATTCTAGGACATACAGGATGTCCTCTTTCTTTAGTAAACATGTTTTTCCCCATACTCTCATAGATGGATTCCTCACCCGTCTCCTTGGTGTCCCATAGTTCTTCTCTCGCTCCTTCTCCGCCCAAAAATAAACAAGGATAGAGTTCCCCTGGTTCTTACCTTTCACCCACCGGTCTCCATTTCCAACACATCATTCTCTGACATTTCTGCCTCCTCCAATGCGATTCCACCACCAATCACATCTTCCAATCCCCACCCTTTTCTGCAACTCCTTGGTTCACTAATCCCCACCCTACCAAATCACCCTCTCCCCAGGTACTTTCCATTGCAACCATAGATGTAACACCTATCCAGTGCCGGATTAACCTAGTAGCAAAAGGAGCATTTGATATGGGCCCCGCATTTTGAGGGCCCCGCACTAAATGCTTCCTCAGACGGAAGATTTTTTTTAAAACTAAAATATTTGATTTCTGAGTATTGTTTTGTACAAGCCAACCTTATTCTTCCCTCCCCACCCTCCCCCCAGCTCCACGACAGTCCTGACTGAGATTAAACGGCCCCTGTAACGCATGGCTCAGTTTGGGCATGGCGATCTGCGGGCGCGTCTTGGTCTCCAGCACTGTGCGGGCCGCTCTGTCACACCGGTCGCACCGCACTCTGTCCCGGCTCAGTGATGCTTCCGGTCCGGCCAGCTCTGGCTTCTCCTGCGGACACTCCGCCTCTTATACAATACAATACAATATATCTTTATTGTCATTGTACAGGGGTACAACGAGATTGGGAATGCGCCTCCCATACGACGCAATAATTTAATTAGCTAGTCAGTATTAATTTAAACAACAACAACCCAACGAAACAGATTGTAACAGTTTTCAGACAGAATAAAGTGCAAGTAGATCTGTGCCGGTTCACTGTGTGATGTGACCATCCGGCTCAGCAGGACCGGCTCATAGCAGCTATGGCCCTGGGGATGAAGCTGTTCCTGAGTCTGGAGGTGTGGGCGTAGAAGGCCTTGTATCGTCTGCCCGATGGAAGGAGTTCGAACAGACTGTTGCAGGGGTGTGAAGAGTCTTTGTGGATGCTGGTGGCTTTTCTGAGGCATCGTGTGTTGTAGATTCCCTCCAAGGCTGGTAGCTGTGTTCCGATGGTCCTCTGAGCTCTATGGACTACCCACTGAAGAGCTTTCCTTTCTGCCTCCATGCAGCTGAGGTACCACACAGGGATGCCATGTGTTAGGATGCTCTCTATAGTGCAGCGGTAGAATGTCGTCAGCAGCTGTTGGGGTAGACCAGACTTCTTCAGTGTTCTTAGGTAGAACAGTCGTTGCTGTGCCTTCTTGACCAACGCAGCAGTGTTATTGGGCTCCCAGGGCCCCCCTGACGAAGTCCCAGTCCACGCTGATCGGCTGCCCGGCCAGCTCCGACCCATTCAAACCCTCCATGGCTGCCTGCACCTCCTTGTAGCCTAGGTCTCATACTCCACCAGAGCGTAGCCCTTGAGGTAGCCAGTGTGCCGGTCCAGGTTGAGGTGCAGGTTCTTGATCTCACCGTACTCGGCAAACTTGTCGTGGATGTCCTCCTCGGTGGCTTCCTCGTGGACCCCGGTCACAAACAGGATCCACCCCTCTATCGAGCGTTGAAGGCCTGGCTCATCGCCGTCTTGCTCCATGGAGTCGCAGTCTTCTCGCAGCCTGGATCGAGCGCCTTCCTTGGAGCCAAATCCTCACCCCTTCCTCTTCTTCGCCTTCTCCTTCAGTTTGTGGATACTTTCATCCCCGCGTCATCCATGGCAAAGTCCTCGCCACCCGCCTCATGTAGGTCCAGCAGAAGATGGGTGTCACCCATTATTTCTCCCGAAATGTCACCCATTATTTCTCTCCGGAGATGCTGCCTGACCCGCTGAGATACTCCAGCATTTTGTCTACCTCCGGTAGGGGTGCCAACTATAGCATTCCCAAATAGGGGACAAGGTGACCTCACCCAGCCGGCGGCCACGTGCTCCCGCTCCACCAATGGCAGCCGCCCAGGCTGGGAGGTGGGTTGGTACGCAGCGTCCAGGCTACACTGTTCCAACCTCCGGAAGGTAGGCACAGATTTTAACTGGCATCTGCAGTTTTTTCCTACCTACACTGTCCGGGCCTACAGCGTCCGGGCCTACAGCGCCCCCGGGCCTAACACGGGACAAGGATGGTCCCATACAGGACAAGCCAATTGAGCCCACATATGTGATGTCCCGGCTAATATGGGACAGTTGGTAACCCTAACCTCCCTCCGGGTGCCGCCTAATGGAGGTTGCGTAGCAACCCGAGTCCTGGCCCGGGCTGCCGCCGTTGGTGGAGCGGGAGCACGTGACCGCTGGCTGGGTGAGGTCACGTGGGGCGCGGGGCGGTGACGTCACCTTGTCCCGTATTTGGGAATGAGGAAGTTTGCAACCCTAGCTACAGGCCCCGCACTAGCTTAATCCTGCCCTGCACCTGCCCTTATACCTCTTCTCTCACATCTATCACGGAACCCCAGCAATCCTTCCAGGTGAGACAGATGTTCACATGCATCTCCTTTAGCTTCATTTACTGCATCTGATATTCCCGATGTGGCATCTTATACTCCCGATGTGGCATCTTATACAACGGCAAGACCAAATGTAGACTCGGTAACTTTCACTGAACTTTTGCACTCGGTTCGCCAAGGCCTACTGGATCTACCATTTTAACTTCTCTTACCATCCCCATACGGACCTTTCTGTCCTGGGTCTCCTCTATGCCAGAGTGTAGCCACACACAAACTGAAGGAACAGCACTTCATATTCCGCTTGGGCAGCTTACAATCCAACAGTATGAACATTGAATTCTCCTATTTTTGGTAACTAACAAAACCACCCCTGCTCATCTCTTCCCAACTGGACTCACACTAATTTCTCCCATCCCATCTACATTCCTTCCTCTGGCTTCACAACTCGCAACTCTCTATCCTTGCCATGTTTTATCTTTTTATCTCTGGCCTTTGTTCAACCATCTATATTGAACTCCCCCTCACTATATCTAACTACCACTTGCCAGATTTTGTCCTGCCCCTCCTCCCTTCCAGCTCCCCCCCCCCCCCCCCCCCCCACCATCACCATAATCAATCTGAAGAAGGGTCCCGACACAAATCGTCACATCCGTGTTTTGAAGAAATGCTGCCGGACCCGCTGAGTTATGTCAGTACTTTGTATCTTTGTATACGTACGGAAACATGTAGCTAGGGTTGGAATTACTTTCTTACACTGTAATCATTTGTCAAAATTAATTTTAATAGCCATGTTGAAATGTGTGAGCTGAAGCAGAACAGAACCATTGTTGGTTCAACAAAGAAGTGGCGGCGCCTAACGGCTGCGGCTCGCTAGCAGTCTGTTCGTCTTTTTTCCTTTTTTTTTGTTGTGTGTCGGTGTTGGGATGGTTTTTGTATTTTTTTTTGGTTGTATGTGTGGGGGGTGGTGGTGTGGGTGGGAGGTGGCGGGGGGGGTGGGGGAAACTTTTATCTTCCTCACGGTGCGGGGTGCGGCTCGGTTGCGGGTCCTAACATCGCCCGGTGCGGCTCGACCGCTGGACTTTACATCGCCCGGTGCGGCTTGGCCGCTGGACTTAACAGTGCCCGGTGCGGCTCGGCCGCGGGACTTTACATCGCCCGGTGTGGATCGGCCGCGGGACTTTACATCGCTGGTGCGACTTGGCCGCTGGACTTAACAGTGCCCGGTGCAGCTCGGCCGCGGGACTTAACATCGCCCGGTGCGGCTCGGCTACGGGACTTTACATCGCTGGTGCGGCTCGACCACGGGACTTTTCATCGCTGGTGTGGCTCGGCTGCGGGACTTAACATCGCCCGGTGCGGCTCGGCTGCGGGACTTTACATCGCTGGTGCGGCTCGACCACGGGACTTAGCTGCGCAAGGCTTGGTCGCGGGGCCTTTCATCGCCCAGCTCGGCCGCGAGACGTTTCAGCGCCCGGTGCGATTCGGCCGGGGGGACTTCCATCCCCTTGCGGGGACTGTGCGGGTCGGTCGGGGACGAGCTGTCTGTCCGTGGGCGTGGGGAAGAGAGTGGAAGTTTTGTTGCCTCCATCACAGTGAGGGGGTGTTTGGAGTCACTGTGATGGACGTTTGTGTTGGGGTTATGTGTCTTGTGTTCTTTTTTTCTATGACTGCTATGTAGTTTCGTTCGGTACTTCGGTACCGAATGACAAATAAAGCTCTGTTATACTGTTATACTGTTATTAAGGAAGATCCTGTATTATATTTATTCAAAATCATGCTTCGTAAAGGAAGTAACTACATTCAAAGAGTTCTAGCCACCTCACGGTACATCGATGAGGAGAGGTTGGTTGAGATGTGTAAATCGTAAACAGTAATAAACCCAAAACAGAAGTGACCCATTTCTGCATTGTAAATGTGATAAATATACAAAAGAAATCTCATATTAGACTTTGGTCAAATGCTTAATTTATTTCCAAACTTCTGTTATTGCCATTTAGCACTGTTGAACCAGTCTTTAAAAACATTACTGATAAATCTCCATCATAGGAGACAGACTAGTGACGGACATTTACTACAAGCCCACCGACTCGCACAGCTATCTGGACTACACTTCTTCCCACCCGGTCCCCTGCAAAAAGTCTATCCCCTACTCCCAATTCCTCCGTCTACGCCGCATCTGCGCCCGGGATGAGGTGTTTCAGACTAAGGCTTCCGAGATGTCCTCGTTCTTCAGAAAACGGGGCTTCCCCTCCTCCATTATAGATGAGGCTCTCACTAGGGTCTCTTCTACATCCCGCAGTTCCGCTCTTGCTCCCCCTCCCCCCACTCGCAACAAGGACAGGATCCCCCTCGTTCTCACCTTCCACCCCACCAGCCAGCGGATCCAACATATCATCCACCAACATTTCCGTCACCTACAACGGGACCCCACCACTGGCCATATCTTCCCATCCCCTCCCCTCTCTGCGTTCCGCAGAGACCGTTCCCTCCGTAACTCCCTGGTCCACTCGTCCCTTCCTACCCAAACCACCCCAACCCCGGGCACTTTCCCTTGCAACCGCACGAGATGCAACACCTGTCCCTTTACCTCCCCCCTCAACTCCATCAAAGGACCCAAACAGTCTTTCCAGGTGAGACAGAGGTTCACCTGCACCTCCTCCAACCTCATCTATTGCATCCGCTGCTCTAGATGTCAACTTATTTATATCGGCGAAACCAAACGCAGGCTCGGCGATCGCTTCGCTGAACACCTGCGCTCGGTCCGCATTAACGCAACTGATCTCCCGGGGGCCCAGCACTTTAACTCCCCCTCCCATTCCCAGTCTGACCTCTCTGTCATGGGCCTCCTCCAGTGCCATAGTGAGGCCCGCCGGAAATTGGAGGAGCAGCACCTCATATTTCGCTTGGGCAGTTTGAGGCCCGGTGGTATGAACGTCGACTTCTCCAACTTCAGATAGCTCCTCTGTCCCTCCCTTCCCCTCCTCCTTCCCAGATCTCCCTCTATCTTCCTGTCTCCACCTATATCCTTCCTTTGTCCCACCCCCGACATCAGTCTGAAGAAGGGTCTCGACCCGAAACGTCACCCATTCCTTCTCTCCCGAGATGCTGCCTGACCTGCTGAGTTACTCCAGCATTTTGTGAATAAATCAATGTTCTTCACCCTGGCTTTGGCACAACTAAAATAACCTAATTGAAAAGTAATAAGCAATAACTGGAAAAATTATCACACTGAAAATATATTCCCATAAACAAATCCTGCGAATCTAAAATGCAATATACTTCAAAACGCCACAAATTAATTGTGTACCCTGTAATATAATCAGTTCATTTTTAGCACAATACAAATGTTTCCATTAACTATGCCAATCAAAAAGCAAGAAAGATAAAAGCATATTAAGTGGAGCACACTGTCCAAACATTACAAATTCCCAGCTGCTTGCAGTTATAAAGGTTGGAATGAGGGAGGGGGTTGAATATCCTCACCTCATCAATTATTTTTTGAAAATGGGCAACAACAAATTTTCTAAAGGGCACTAATTAATTTCTAATCTATGAGCTTAAAGTTGGTGCAGTGAAATGGTAAAGTATCATTTTGTTGTATTTTGGCATTACATTTCCTCTCAACATCCCCAAGTAACTGGAGAATTTAAGTTTGATTAATTCCTGTACAAGATAATACAGTCGATTGTATAGAAGGAACAGACTTACCATGGTCACAAAGTAATTTTTTAGCAGATTATATCAAGTTTAAGTATTCTCTCTCTCTTCAACGAGTCTGGTTCTCTCCGCTACATGTTGAACTCTTTAATCTGTAGCCGCTGTATCTTGAAGACAAAATGACTCATTGCTGGCATGTATATAAATGTTCTAACGTTGCTGCCAATGAGTTTCAAACTAAAGTCGGAACATTTCCAAAAAATGAACAGTGGAATGTTTTTGTGTTAAATGAGCCGCATTAAGAAGATTGAAAAGAAAAGGAAAGAAGGAATTGCATTTTTTAGCACATTTTGCATTTAATTCAGGATGTTCCATAGACCATTACAATCAGTTAAGTACTTTTGAAGAGTGGCCACTGCTGTTTTGTAAGTAATATTTACACATAACAAGCTCTCACAGGACAACATATTGGCTAGGAAACTAGGAAGAATTATCCTGCTTTTAGTTTAGAGATACAGCATGGAAACTGGTCCTTCGGCCCACTAAGTCCATGCAGGCCATCGATTATCTGTTCACACTAATTGTATGACATCCCACTTTTGCATCCACTTTCTACACACTCTGGGCAATTTTACAGATGTCAATTAACCTACAACCCGCCGTCTGTGGGATGTGGAAGGAAACCCATAGTCACAGAGAGAACGTGCAAACTCTACACAGACAGCACCAGAGGACAGGATTGAACCCAGGTCCTTTGCGCCGTGAGGCAGCGGTTTTATCAGCTGTGCCATTGTGCCACTCAAACCCTCGATGGCAGTCAGGGCTGTGGTTTAACCAACATTGTAGCCGTTCTTCACGAGAATGGTATTTAGATTAGGTAATAGGACTTAAAATGACACCCTGCTTTAGAAGTAAGAGTTCGAGTAATCCAGCCAGATCCTCGAGTGATTCAGATTTATCCTGACAGGTATTCCTTCACATTGAATGTTGTTCATTGAACAAAAATATGTTTGACTGAAGACTTATTTTGAAAACTGCCTTTGGACAGCCAAAAATATAATTACAGAAAGCATGAAGTTACACACAATTTCCATGTGGTGTCACTGGATTTCACTGTAATGTGGAAAAATAAATGTTTTCATGATGCATAAGGATTTTTGTAAATACTGTGCACAAACTGTTACATTGCTTTGCACATTGAATGTGGTATCAAAGTTGCTATTGCATCCCCAGCAAATATATTCTCAGCCAGTCATTCCCGCAAAACACCTGCATTGGACAATTAGCATGCATACTTTGCCAGTTAGATCAAATCCTATGCCCATTCTCTGGTCATTATGTCCACATAATCCGTGATATTGACAGTGATATTCGGATTATTTTATTATTGTGCAAAACAGTGCAAAACTTTGTTTTGCATTCTGTCCAGTTAAATCAGACCATACATGAGTACTATGGGTAGTGCAGGAGAAAACTTAGAGTGCAGAAGATAGTTTTACAACTGCAGAGAAAGTGGAGACATAAATAAAGTGAAAATGCTGCAACAAAATAGATTGGAAGATTAGGAATTCATCCAGCAAGAGGTCTATTCAGGTGTCTGACAACTGTGGGGAATAGGCAGTTCTTGAATCTGGTGGTACATGCTTTCAAGCTTTTGCAACTCCTGCCCGATGGGAGAAAAGAGAATGTGCGGGATGTGAGTGGTCCTTAATTATGTTGCCTGTTTTCCCACAGCAGCTTGAAGTATAGATAAAATGGATCAGCTTGGGGTCTGGTTTGCAGGATGCGGTAAGTCTGGCTGCATTCATAACTCCACAATTCCTTGCAGTCTTGGGTACCTATTTTGCCAAACCAAATTGTGACACATCCCGGTAGGACACACTTTCAGCTATGATACAGCATAGTGGTTACATTATTAAACCAGTAATGCAGATGTCTGGATAAATTATCTTGCAACATGTTTATAAGGCTAATGCAATCCACGATAAATCCAACTGTGGAAGAAGAATTTAAAGTTAAATAAAAAGCCAGTATCAGTTTTGTTACCACCGTTGCCATTAGATTGCTGTAAAATTCACGGTTTACTAATTGGAGAGTGAAGTTTGTCATTCCCACCTCCTCTGACCTGTTTATGACTCCAGCCCTACTTCCAATAATATACCACAAATTGCTTTTTGATTTTTGCAGGATTTAAAATATTATTGCAATGTTAAATTGCCTCAAAGTTCACATATTGTTGTAATCTTACAGCCTTGTATCTTGTGTTTTGCATTTCTGTAGACGGAATAAGTATCAATAACTTCCCAACATCTTTCCACCCAACCCGAAACGTCACCCATTCCTTCTCTCACGAGATGCTGCCCGACCTGCTGAGTTACTCCAGCACTTTGTGAATAAATACCTTCGATTTGTACCAGCATCTGCAGTTATTTTCTTATATCTTTCCACAACCCCCTTCCTGGCCTCCTGGATGTGCTCAGTCCAGAAACTGCTCCACCATTGGTGCCGCTGAAGTCTGGAACTTCCTCCCCCTCAGCCTCCTCCATAAAACCACCAATGGGCACTTGTCCCAGAGATTCTTTACATGACTTGGTGTCCAGTTTTGTTTGGTCATATTCTTGTGATGAATCTCATATGTTAAAGCAGCCACACAAATAGCAATCACTGGTAATGAGAGCAATAGGCACATCATAAAAACTTTTACATTTCTATAGCACCATCCAAAAAATAATCTGGATTATCCAACACGGCTTGAAGCACCCTGATTTTTGTGGTACTCCAGTTAATTTGCACAAGGCAAGCTCCCCAAAATAGCATATGGTCATGGCAATTCTTTGGTGACAATGAGCGATAAATATTTCCCCGAACACCAGTGGTGATTCACCTCGTCTTCCTCTGAATTATTGAAACGGAAGACGGACTTCAGTTTTATGCTTCATTCAAAAGACAACATACAGTTACTCGAGTTGGTACCTGTTTCAGGAATGGGTTTAGAATGCACAATGTTCAGCAGAAAGGGAGGGCCTGAATGGCCATCTGGATAATTTTTAATGTTTGCTACTCTGGGACCGGCAATTCACCAGTCTTCCAGAAACGATGACTGTAAATTAGCTGTGCATAAAATAGAGGAGGAACTGGAGTGCTGGACTCTGTTTCCATACACTCAGCAAATATTGGCTATCAACTGTGAATCCAAGTCTTGCTCTTCCCAATTATTTCTGTTGTGCTGACTTCTCAACTCATTACAATGCAATATTTTCAGTCTCACTTCCACCCCCATTCATTATGGAGCCATATCTGTATTATCCTCATCTCCCTGGCTTGTGTTGAACAACTATTATGCAGTCACACATCAGAAATTCACATTTGAAATGAAAACTACAATTAAAAGCAAATGAAATGTTGGAGGAGTCCAGAACCAGGGGCCACAGTCTTAGAATAAATGGGAGGCCATTTAAAACTGAGGTGAGAAGGAACTTTTTCGCCCAGAGTTGTGAATTTGTGGAATTTTCTGCCACAGAGGGCAGTGGAGGCCAAATCACTGGATGAATTTAAGAGTTAGATAGAGCTCTGGGGGCTAGTGGAATCATGGGATATGGGGAGAAGTTGGGCACAGGTTACTGATTGTGGATAATCAGCCATGATCACAATGAATGGCGGTGCTGGCTCGAAGGGCCGAATGCCCTCCTCCTGCACCTATTTTCTATGTTTCTATGTAAAATAAAAACAGCAATTTGATTATGGTTTATAAATTACAAGGACTGAATACATAAACTGCTGTGATATTGCTTAAAATTTAGAAAACTTAAGGGAAGATTTTAGCCAAGTTTTCAATATATATGAAAGGGAAACTAAAACGGGTTATTACAATACAATATATCTTTATTGTTATTGTACAGGGGTACAACGAGATTGGGAATAGCTTCTTATTGACTTGGAGATATAGTCTTGTATTTAGAGCCAGTCTTTTCAGAAGTAGATGGTAAAAATTACTTCTGTGCCCAGAATGAGTAAAACTCTGGAACACTCCTCCTTAATGGTAATGCAGACCAACCAGTGGTACAAGTGAGTGATGATCAGAACGCGCAATGAAAACTGGAGCAGGTCATAACAACTTGTACTGTAAACGTTATAAATCAGTGGAGTTTAGTGGAGCATCTACTGGAGTAACAGACATGAATCAAAGCCAATTATCAAATCTCATTAACATTTATTTGTTATATTCTTCCAAAATAATTTCAGAATAAATTTCCAACGGTACCCTTCTTTACCATGAATCAACAGTCTCACCATTCAAAATGTTTCCAATTCAAGGGGTCAAATCTTCAATTGAAGTACTTGGAATGTGTATGACTACAAGAATTTAACGTTTGCTAGGACAAGTGTACAGAAAAATAAGACAAATGATCACTGCCCGGCATTACAGATAATTAGAGTTAATGAACACACACACTTGATGCCTAGATTAATATGTACATTTCCATGGTTTCTATTCTTATACTTCATAGCACTTATTGCTAAGATAATTATTTGGGCATCCAGATATGAAGGGAATGAAAATTAGATAAGAGTTATTTGTGAACCGACAATGACACAGAGCATTTCAATAGCAGATGAACTACTAAAGACGAATACACAGATGTAAGGGGTTGGAGAGGCTAGATGCGGGAAGATTGTTCCCGATGTTGGGGAAGTCCAGAACCAGGGGTCACGGCTTAAGGATAAGGGGGAAGTCTTTTAGGACCGAGATGAGAAAACATTTCTTCACACAGAGTGGTGAGTCTGTGGAATTCTCTGCCACAGAAGGTAGTTGAGGCCAGTTCATTGGCTATATTTAAGAGGCAGTTAGATGTGGCCCTTGTGGCTAAAGGGATCAGGGGGTATGGAGAGAAGGCAGGTACAGGTTACTGAGCTGGATGATCAGCCATGATCATATTGAATGGCGGTGCAGGCTCGAAGGGCCGAATGGCCTACTCCTGCACCTATTTTCTATGTTTTCTATGTATGAAGGTGGTTTCATAGATTTGTTACTAATAGGACACCACTCAGCATAATATGCACATCATTACTGGTCCCAGAACTGTGGGCAAAAACACTGCCAAGGTAACTGTCCTAGTGTAGATGCAGTTTGTTGTAACCGAGACAGTCAGAGCAAATCAGCCACTTGGATAATTCATTTTCCAAAGATTTGGATCAGATAACGAAATACTTCAGGAAGAATGAAATCAAATTTAAGTAGCAGTTCAAACTGCTCATGGACAAACTGCGATAGGTTTCAACAGAGAAACGATCCCTATGTGCAAGTCAAGTTTTGTTTGTTACTTAAACAGTTTTGGTTTTAAACATTAAGCAAAATTTGCAAAATTCAAGATATCTTTCAATCAGCTTCAGCAGAGGATATCCAGAAAACAAAGGGGGAACAGGATTGTTGGGTGTGCAATCAGAGGGGTTGAAGGGCCTCCTTCTGTGTTGTCAAAAAATATAATAGGACTTCAATTGTATTTGATAAAAATGCTATTAACTTAATTGAAACGGTCCTCCCGATCTCTCCATATAATTCAATATATGTCTCAATACTGTAACGCTTTTCATATACTATTATAGTATTTGATATCTTTCAGAAACAATCAAAACTGGAGGCTGTACATGTTGGCAAATCTGCACACCAGATTAAACCAACAGCTTATTCTTGCTTAAACAAAGTGCAAACAGCTTCCCATTTTCAATCACATTTTGAAGCAGTATTTGTAGCATGGCATTGTTTTACACCAATCAATGCCATGGATATTTAGTACAATTACCTCAATCTCAAACTTAGCTCTTCATACAGTAAGTTAAAGTATTGCAAGAGGATTCTTCAGGGGACTAGATTCCAGTTTGATATGGGATGAAGTGTGTAAATGAACACTTTCAGGCAGTTTTCATTCAACGGCTCGGAGGGCAAAAAGTTAAACCTTTAACCAATGGAATTAGATTACAACAATGACCAACATACATGCTGCCAATAGTAATGGGTCCACAATCAGACAACCAAATGTTGCTTTAGTCAGTTCTCTGGGTAGGAAGGAGAAAAAAAGAAAATTAATTCTCTCTTAGATTCGATCAATGGTAGTATAGATCGTAATCACTGTTGTCTGAAGTTGCTCTGCACCATATAACACTTTTTCAATATTAGCCTCTACAACCTATGGTTCCAAATACTGATTCAAAGAAAAAGCTGTATATATTTATCCAACAGTTTCAAGTGGAAATACCAAGTGATTTTTTATACATGTGTTCAGAAGTGATTTTTCCACCATTTTACATACGTTTAAATCATTAAGAGCCCAGAGCTTATTTTTAAAACATTATTAAGGTGCTAAATAACCACATCAATTTGGATCAGCATTTAGAACTAGGCTGTTCTTTAGGAAGCGAGAGAAAGGAGAGGGGGAGAGAAAAGAGAGAAGGGAATAGAGGGGGAGAGATAAGAGAGGGGGAGAAAAAAGAGAGCAGGAGAAAAGAGAGAGGGAGAGAAGAGATGGGAAGAAAATGGAAAGGGTGAGAGATAGTGAGGTGAGAGAGAACATTTGGAAAGGGAGAAGAGAAAAGCCAAGTATGGAAGAAATGAAACAAACAGATCTATCTCTGAGACTTGCTTATTGAGATATGCAGTATCATAACAATAGAAATGAGTTCAATTAGTTTGCTCCTTGTGCAATCTTGCAATATGTACAGGTAAGGGAGAACGTCCAACCCATTCAGACAAAACTCCATCTTTGAAGATCAGGCTCTTGGCTGGAAGAGGAACTCCTGCATCAATGGATGATGTGTAGGGAAATAAATTTGTTACACCACTATCCGAGTCGCTGGTTTCCTGAACACACAAGAACAGTAATTAAGAAAAACATCCCAGAAATGCCACACCAGAAACACATTTATTTTTCTCAGTGTTTTGTGAAATTTATACTCAGGTTGGTTCTGGAGGAATTTCTTTACCCAGAAGTCGGAGATTGAAACATGGAAAATAAGTGCAGGAGTTGGCCATTCGGCCCTTCGAGCAGCCATTCAATATGATCATGGATATGATCATCCAAAGTCAGTGTCCCATTCCTGCTTTCCCCCCATATCCCTTGATTCCTTTAGCCCCAAGAGCTTTTTCTAACTCTCTCTTGAATACATTGGAGATGCAGAATATTGGGAGATGCTCATCTCCCAATGCCAGAGAGTGAATGGCTTGAA
This sequence comes from Rhinoraja longicauda, assembly GCF_053455715.1. Lineage (NCBI taxonomy): Eukaryota > Metazoa > Chordata > Chondrichthyes > Rajiformes > Arhynchobatidae > Rhinoraja > Rhinoraja longicauda. The sequence goes on along the minus strand of NC_135956.1, from coordinate 46,829,111 downwards.
AGATGGACATGTTAAAGAGGAAGTTGGTCAAACCCATAAAGGAGAAACAAAATGATAGTGAGATGATGAGGAGTGGGAGGAAGCAGCTGCTGTGGAGTATAAACAACGGGATGGTTACTTTGGGCCACGTGGCTTGTTCTTCTGCATTTTTGAACAATGGAACAACTTTTCCTTTCAGGTACCCAGTATCATACTCCTTGCCCAATCTCTCAACTATCGCACATAACGTACTAAGGGCCCAATGTCAATTAAGAATATGCATTATTTCCCCTGTCATTTTCCCAATGAATCTAATAGCAACCACTGCAATTCCATATCTAACTAGCTTTATCAAAGCAAATAAGAGATTTTCAGGTTGGATGTGAAACCAAATCCTAAAGATAAAAGGATTCCTGTCTCACTCTTCTTCCTCTTATCTCAATAACGTACATAAAAATAAATCTTAAACAGCTTTATATCTAGTTGAAAGTGAGCAGCTGTTTTTTACCTGGAATGACTGTACAAAACTGAGGACTTGCAGAGATAGCTTTCTACTGGAATGCAAGAGTTTCAGAAGGCTGTGAAAAAATGAGAACATAGCATGTTAAGAATCGACAAAGATATGGAGCAGATAAAAATCACAGAAGGAGAATATGCCTACTCGCCTACTTATTGCACCAGCCTCTGTTTATGGAAACAGAGTCCAAATCACTGTAAATGATACTAAGAAATAGCTTGAATCAACTTTCCAACGTTTATTTTTCAATTCTTTCACACCTAATAAATGGCAGTGAACTGCTTCTGCCAATACATCAACACCACAATTGTACCATAAACAGTAAAGTTGCACTAAGATCAAATTTACATAAGCAGCAGCTACAACCGGTTCCCCCTCTTTTAATCATTTGAGCTATTCCCACAAAGAACTGAATTACTTTTAGTTATCTCATGAATGTAAAGTTTGCATCATCTAAACACACTGTCCAGGGCAACTTGTGCCTAGTTCATTGCAGGGTAAAATGCCCTAAAATAAGTGGGCATCAAGGAAGAATGTTTAAAATAATAATGGAAGGATGACAGGGATCACTAGATGTGAATGGGTTGAGATTCGAGAATTCATAATGTGGTCTAAGTATTTAAAAACTGAGAACTCAGTTTATGGGGATCCGATCTCTTCTGCCTGGGTATTTTTTCAGCACAAGTCCATAACTTGATTAATTAGTTCATACTGGGTCAAAAAGCCATTTGCTTTCCTGCCTTTTGTTTAACGGTGAACTACACCAAATGGAACGCCATGGACCACCTCTTGCTCTGCCATGGATTTGATTTTTAAAATTTATTTTGCACCAATGTCTTGTTTTTTTTGTAGTCTTTTATTTTTTTCCCAACATTTTCTAGAATGTGTGCATAAATTATGTTTTGAAGGTGTAGAGGGGAGAAAGCCAGGATAAAGTTTGCAGTTCCACAGGGACCCCCTCTTCATAACTCCCTGGTTCACTTTCCCTCCCCACCTACCCTCTTCATCTCATGGCACTTTCCTCTGTACAAAACCTGTCAGTAATACAGTATGGAAACAAACCCATCAACCCCGCTTGTCCATGCCGACCAAGATGCCCAGTCCAAGCTAGTTCCATTTGCCCACAGTTGATCCATATCCCTCTATACCTTTCCTACCCATGTACCTGAGTCTTTTAATTGTTGTTATTGTACCTGCCGCAACTACTCCCTCTGGCAATTCATTCCAGTTACCCAGCCCCCTCTGAGTTAAAAAAGTTGCCCCTCAGGTTCTTATCAAACCTTTCCCACCTTAAACTTAAGTTCACTGGTTCTTGATTCCTCTATCTTGCACTTTGTGCATTTACCCTATCAATTCCCCTCATTCCCCTTATGTGTTTTGTGTAGTCTTGTCTATGTACCTGTGATGCTGCTGTAAGCATGTTTTAAGTTGTACCTGTCCCACACTGCACTTGTGCATATTGCAATGAATTCGACGTGAAATTTGGCAGTTGTACATTTGGATTACTTTTGAACGGATTAAAGACAATAGAATTAAATTTGTGCAAGTGTGACTTTTAAGAAACGTTGTCTTGATATTACATCTTTAAATGCTCAATGAAAGAATACGAGAGAGTGAGCATGCACACAGACCTGAAATGTTATGTATTTATTAAATAGCATCAGATTTGATGCATTTTGTGCACATGGAAACTTGGAAAGATGAGATTCTTCTCCTTACAATAGAGTTTGAGAAATAAAGTCTTGCATTTCTGTGATGCTTTGCACGTCCTCAGGACACCCAACTGTAGGAAATGTGGCAGCCAACTTACACATTCAGTCTGACAAACAGCAATGCAACGATTAACAATTCATAAATGTTGACAGTGAAGAAAATGGCCATTTAATAAGATGTTTGATGTTATGTTGTGCCTTGGTGGGTAAATGAACATTTGTTCCCATTAGCAAGGTGTCAATTAGCAGAGAACACAGATTTGAGATTAATGGTAATCATCTTTCATAGATGAGAAGTAATGCTTTAACTCTTGCATAAAGTGTGAATTTCCAGCTCGGCAGCTCGGAACAATGGTAGAAAACACTTTCTTTGCACAATAAATAATGGAACTCTGCAAAACTCTTTTCCCAAAAGGTTGTGTGATTCCAAGAATGGGGGGATAGAGAGATGGTCAAATAAAAAACAAAAATGGGATTGGCAGATTTTGTTTTTTAAGGACAATGAGGGATGTGCATCTCATTGGGGAGCTAAGCACAGATCGGCCATTATTTAATTGAATGATGGACAGTGTCAAGGGCTGAACTTTCAGACCTTTGATGGAATGTGTGTGGGGGGGGGGGGGGGAAGAAGCAATTTCAAGTGGCAGAGCTGTTAGTGATCATACTCGACTTTTAAAAAAATGGACAATGGAGAAATAGACAAATATTTGAACATCAACTATGAGTTGAAACTTGCCACCTGAATCAGAAGAATCATAGGAACATTCAAAAAGGAATTTAGTTTAGTGTCACGTGTACCAAGGTACAGTGAAAAGCTTTTGTTGCATGCTAACCAGTCAGCAGAAAGACTATACCTGATTACAATCTAGCCATCCACAGTGTACAAATACATGATAATGGGAATAATGTTTAGTGCAAGATACAAGTCCAGTAAAGTCCAATTAAAGATAGTCCGAGGGTCTCCAATGACATAGATAGTAGCTCCGGACCACTTTCTAGTTGTTGATAGGATGATTCAGTTGTCTGATAACAGTTGGGAAGAAATTGTCCCTGAATCTGGAGGTGTGCGTTTTCACACTTCTACACCACTTGCCTGATGGGAGAGGGGAGAAGAGGGAGTGACCGGGGTGAGCCACGTCCTTGATTATGATGGTGGCCTTGCAGAGAAAGTATGAAGTGCAAATGGAGGTCTGGGCTGATCCACAATTCTCTGCAATTTCTTGCAGTTGGATTAATATTTGAAGCTGAGCTACAGGGAAAGAGCTGTGCCCTCAAGAACCAGCACATCCACAACAGCATCCATCATGCATCATTCAATGCAAGTTAAAGCAATGATTTCATGAGGAGAAAAGGCAAACCATGCACGATTGTGAAAACTAACTTACCTCTCCTTCCCACACAATCCATGCGCCGCAATCTTCCTACAAACACGTCTGTTCAGTTCTGAAACAAAGAGTGGGATCCCGAAGCCGACCTCCAGAGGAATCCAATCCTGCTCCACAATGGACACTGGAAAATTAGAACATTGTAAAATTAGAACACCACGATATTCCCCTCTTTCACTGTGGGGGCAGCATTTCTGGGTAAAAATTAGTTACCTGGTGTCATTGTCATATTTGGCCAAAGGCCTTTCTGCAGTTGGCACATTCAGCAACTCAAAGCTCTTCATAACGGCAAGAGCAAAATTTGCTGGGAAGATAATGGGACAGCTGATCAAAAGATGAATGATGAGGTTGGTTTGTGAGGAATGAAATGAAGACAGAGGTTCTTGAAAGACTTTCCAGGTGATAGGGTCTTGGTAGCCGAAGCCACAATTAAATTTGCAAATGCATGAAAAGGCAGAATTAAAAGAGCAGATATCTGAGAGCTGTAGGACTGGAAGAAGTTGCCAACACACCTTAGACACTGTGATAATGTGAAGCAGCTCGTTCATTTGGTGACTGAAATCCACTAATCTAATGACTGAAATACACTAGTTCAGTGCCGAGAACTCAAATCAGACAGCTCATTGCAACAGAGTGCGCAGCCTCAGAATAAAAGAGGAGGAGGAATTTCTTTAGCCAGAGGATGGTGAATCTATGGAATTTATTGCCACAGATGGCAGTGGAGACCAAATCATCCGGCATTTTTAAAGCGGAGATTGATCGTTTCTTGATTAATAAGGGCATCAAACGTTATGGTGAGAAGGCAGGATAATGGGGTTGGAGAGGGAAGAATAGATCAGCTATGATCGAATGGCGGAGCAGACTCGATGGTCCAAATGGCAAAAATTCTGCTCCTGTATCTTATGATCTTACGAACATCCATATATTCGCCAACTAGGAGCCAACTAGAAGGATTTTCTTAAAACTTTATTCTTGGGTGGTGGAGGTCACTGACAACTGCCTTTGTGTAGATGGGTATGAGTCACTTTCTTAAACCACTGCAGTCAATGCAGCAGGGATGCTCCCAAAATGAAGAAGATCCAGGAATTTGACCTGATACTAATATATGTCAAAGCAAGATAGTGTGCAGCTCAGAGATGGAAACAGGAGGTGATTGTACTCTCCAGGACCTAAAACCCATTCCCTTACGATTAAATATGGATATGGGCTTGGAAGGTGCTCGATTCTAAACACTGGCAGAAGATTAATGTTGCAAGATTTGTCTTTACCTTCACCAGTTCTTTTGATTACAGAATCAGCCACGGGCTCATCTGCCACTAACTCAAATGATTCTGTGCTGCCTTGAACAGAGCCAGACGGGGATTCAAATTCTTCTGCAAAATAATCAAATGCACAATATGTAAAGGATTTCTCCTTCTTTCCCCCTCATTTATTCATTTTCAAGATGCATTACTAGCAGAAATTTAGCGAACATTCCACATTGCTTTGATAAGGTGAAGGTGATCAACCTTCTGAACTTTTGCAATCCCTCTGGGTGAAGGCATTTCTGCAGATTTAGACCCAGTGACAATAAGAGGGATTTATTCACAAAATGCTGGAGTAACTCAGCAGGTCAGGCAGCATCTCGGGAGAGAAGGAATGGGCGACGTTTCGGGTCAAGACCCTTCTTCAGACTGATGTCAGGGGGGCGGGACAAAGGAAGGATATAGGTGGAGACAGGAAGATAGAGGGAGATCTGGGAAGGAGGAGGGGAAGGGAGGGACAGAGGAACTATCTAAAGTTGGAGAAGTCGATGTTCATACCACTGGGCTGCAAACTGCCCAGGCGAAATATGAGGTGCTGTTCCTCCAATTTCCGGTGGGCCTCACTATGGCACTGGAGGAGGCCCATGACAGAAAAGTCAGACTGGGAATGGGAGGGGGAGTTGAAGTGCTCGGCCACCGGGAGATCAGTTTGGTTAATGCGGACCGAGCGCAAGTGTTCAGCGAAGCGATCGCCGAGCCTGCGCTTGGTTTCGCCGATGTAAATAAGTTGACATCTAGAGCAACGGATGCAATAGGTGAGGTTGGAGGAGGTGCAGGTGAACCTTTGTCTCACCTGGAAAGACTGTTTGGGTCCTTGGATGGAGTTGAGGGGGGAGGTAAAGGGACAGGTGTTGCATCTCGTGCGGTTGCAGGGGAAAGTGCCCGGGGTTGGGGTTACGGAGGGAACGGTCTCTGCGGAATGCAGAGAGGGGAGGGGATGGGAAGATATGGCCAGTGGTGGGGTCCCGTTGTAGGTGACGGAAATGTTGGCGGATGATATGTTGGATCCGCTGGCTGGTGGGTGGAAGGTGAGAACGAGGGGGATTCTGTCCTTGTTGCGAGTGGGGGGAGGGGGAGCAAGAGCGGAGCTGCGGGATGTAGAAGATACCCTAGTGAGAGCCTCATCTATAATGGAGATGGGGAAGCCCCGTTTCAATAAGAGGGAAATATATTTTACATTCAAAATGAAACGTGCAACTTCGAAGGAAACCTCGAGGTGTCTCCATTGATTTTGTATTCATTGAGCCAAAAAAGTTACAGGTTGTCAATCTCTGTACCATCCTGACGGATTTTTGCATGTGCTGTCTTTTGGTTGGCATATTAAATCAAACACCCCCCTTCATACACCATATTCTTCCTCAGTTTGACATAAAGGGTCTGCTCGCATTCTTTCAAGAGTAGTATTCCTATCAAAGAATGACATCTCCGATGAACTGGCCAATGTTTACCCCTCAACAAAATACTGATCAGGATATGGTACTGCAGTTGTAAAATAGCTGCCACTTTCTTTCATCACACTATGACAAAACCTTGAGATCCTGTGAATACTTGTGAAGAACCTTGTGATGTCCCAAGCCATTCCCTTAAAGAAAAACTAGACAATATCTTAAACTGAAAGTACTCGGAAATCCAGCAGACAATAGTAGGAGGTTCATGGACTATTCCTTACCATAAATCTATAAGTCCCACAATCTCACTATTAAACAATCTCTTACTAGTGCACTGCATTATATATATATATATTTTTAATGCATTACTCAGAGTAGGGGGATCAAAAACCAGAGGACATAGATTTAAGGTGAGAGGGGAAAGATTTAAAGTTATGTGAGGGGAACCTTTTTCACACAGAGAATGGTGGGTTTATAGAATGAGATACAGAGGAGTTAGTTGAGGAGAAGGTAGTTGAGAAAGAAGATGGTGTATGAAGGGGGGGGGTGTTGTTTGGTTTAATGTTCCAACCAAAAGATAAAATAACATTTAAAAGATATTTGGACAGGTACATGGATAGGAAGGATTTAGAGGGATATGGGCCAAATGTAGGCAGGTGGGACAAGTGTAGATGAGGTATCTTGGTCGGCATGGTAAAGTTGGGCCGATGGGCCTGTTTCCATGCCATGTGACTCAATAAATCAAAAATCTCAAGATATTCACAGATATTGAAATTGTTGGACAAGTGTACAGCCAAAGTTGTTCTATGAACTGAACCTGACCTACCTTTCTCATCCAGGTCCTCACTGGATCGCCTGCCATTATAGCGGCGCGCTCGAGGGTTCAGCATGTTCACAAACCCACAGAAATGGTCCAGATCCACTTTCTCCCTCAACACTTTCAAAGCTCTGTGTGAGCACATAGTACTCCGGGAAAATTCTGCAATAATCCCAAGGAAGAATTAAAAGAAAGCAGTTAATCAAAATGTCATACACAGGAGCTCCCCCAGTTAAGGAAGACCTAAATTAGGGAAATCCAAATGTAAGCAAATTCTTCCATCATTTTTTAAAAACAATTTTGTAAGACAGGAAAGTTAGTTACAGAAATGCAACATTTGCACAATTTATGGAAGAGGGGTAGCAACTGCTTAATTCAAAAGACAACCAGATTTCAAAATAAAAAACATTTACACGTGCCTTCCCTGAAATAATCAAACAGGCTCCACAATGTCTTTACAAACATACCTTGCATTGGTTCAAAGCTGGAAGCCACTTAATAGATTGCTTTGAAAACAAACAAGGCATTCTCTTCTATTGATTCTTGTAAAATACTTTATCAAAAAAAGTAATATCCCATTGATACTTTAAGGCCATCAAAAATAGCCAACAGATGGGAGACATTCTGAATCTCTACCATTGAAATCACACAGGGAACGACAACAGAGAAACATACATGATAAATCAACCCTCATTGAAATCACCTGTTTCTGACAACGAAAAAATAATTTACTGACAGTTCCAGGTACAGAGCCCTTCTATAATCTGGGGACTGTTTGTATGTAGAACTTAAGGCAAATTTCAACATTTCAATCATGTTCGGATCTCCTCAGTTTTTTTGGCATGGGCAGGGCATAGAGCTGCAGAAAAGGTGCAGGTTAATGCTTTTATGGTCTGGGATTTTAGAATAAACTCAACCTCAGAGCATTCCAATCTTTTGTTTATTTATTTGAGACCAGCATTTCTTGTCCATCCTTAATTGCCCTTGAGGTAGTGAGAGCAAGTCACCTCCTTGAATCATTCCAGCACTGATGATTGAGAACCAACTGAAAAGGCAGTAATTGGCTGGATTGGATTTGTTTTGCTTTTTGTGAACAGGACTTTTCTGGATAATTTTTCATCTTGTCCAGTGGATTCTAGTCCTGTAACTGTACTGGAACAATTTGGCAAAAGACACAGCAAGCTTTGTGCAAAAGTTTCCAATACTACAAGAGAGGGGATATTGTCTGAAACATAAGCCTTTGCTGAGTCCAGTGCTTCCACTGGTTGTTTGGTTTCATGTGAAGCATTAACTAGTCTTGCTTTTTTGATGGTGATTTCAGGAGGAATTCCCCTGCCCCCATGAAGGAAAAAAAAAGGAAATATTCACTAATTATATGAAATGAAGAGGCCGGGGAGGCTTATAAGGAACAGAAACAATGACAGGGACCAGCTTGGCAGCATAACTTACTCCCGTGCTATAAATCCTTTGCATCACAAATGTAAGAAAAGATTTGACAGCTGTAGGAAGATTTATGATGTCAAAAACTGATTATATAAAAGATGGCTGAATTATGCATTACTATTCTGAAAATGGATAAAATCGAAAGGTACATCCAATGCAACTTACAGCAGAGTCAACCAAGATTTGATATGAGATTTGCTGGTATTTTACTGTAATGCTACTTTAATCAGGGAAGTTAACAAAAAGAAGCTCCAAAAGCTCACCTCCATTTATCTCTGCTTCATCGAAGGGAAATGGAATGTATGTAGTTTCTCCATCACCGTGGATACCATAGCCCTTGAAACAACAATGCAATGGATCAATTTATTTCACTATTATTATGGCAGCATTACTGCCTCATTGGGAATTAAATGTTTTAGTGATGCTTGGGCAAGGGTGGAAGGAGGGGGAGAGGTCACTGCTGCTAAACATCCTATTAGTGTATCAGCTATATTCACTTCCCTGCCTTTGATTTCATTGAAGTCCATGCAACCGAACACCCGGCTAGGAATACCAGAATTCAGATAACTAATTATGTTCATTTTTAAATCCAACACAGGCACATCTGCCAATAACCATACTATAAATTAACATATGCACTATAAATTCATGATTTTATGCTAAATAGTGGTCTCGTTGATTGAACATAAAAACGAAACCTGTCTGGCTAGATTACAAATTTTCTAACAATTCACCCCAGCATGGAATATGCTCCACTGAAAGGAATGTAAAGTTTTGAATATCGCCTTACCTGTATTAATACAGCAGAATGAGTGAGGGCATCATTCAGCATGCTGAGCACGTTTGAAGTAGGAACAACTCCAGGATCGTGTCCCCACGAGGTTATAAGTAACCGGTCATATCCCTGGGAAATGGGAAGGATTCTTGTATTTTTAATCAATTATAAATGATGCACAAGGAGTACAGAAAAGAAAAAAAACATTGATTTTATATATTAAAGTTATGAAAACATATCTTCTCAAAAATACCTGTAAAACCTCAGGAAGTTTTCTAAGCCTTGATCCTTTTGTAAGTAATAATGATGGAGGTCCTTGTGCAGTAATGTGGTAGATGTAGAGTTTAAACCAGATTGAACTAACTTCTGGTATGGCTGGCCCTATGTGCTAAAATATGAGAAAAATTGTTACTGATTTATTATAAGGGTGATGTATGTTATTAAAACCACACAAAATATAACATGCTCATGATTCTTTATCTGACTTTCCTTTCAGAAGCTAAATGACTGGGTATGTCAGTATTTCATTTTGTAGATTTTATTTTTTGGAACAAGCCTATATAACATAAATACAATATTAATAAGACCACAGCGTGACATTAATTTCAGGCTAAACAAGACTAATTGCATTACCTATTAATACACAGCTGTGTTAAGTCCAACTAACAGGCAATCCTTTCAATTCCACATTGATGATATTGCATTAGCAAGTATACATTTCTGAACGTTGCATGAAATGCTTGTGCAGAATAGATGAATAATTAAACATCAACTTTACTGGAATTTCCAGACATCCTTTTCTTCACTGCACAGGATTTATCACAACCTGATAAATGCACAAATTGCCTCCTTTCATAAATTCAAATTTTGAGTAAAAAACATCACTGTATGAACAATTGACTAAACCTGGATTTTTGACGAACAACATAAATATTTGGGATAATTTCATACCTTTTCATCAGGTGACCAATCAAAAAAACACATTCAATTTGCAAATGAGTACTTGTACAGGAAATTTAGGGCAGCAGAAAAGGAAAGTGGAGTATAGTGCTGATGACAAACATAAATATCAGTTTTAGCCAGTAAGGTTTCTTGAATTGAAGTTCAAGGACATTTTTTCCAACTGGCTAAATCTGCCAGGAAAATGTCACATCATGGTCAAAGTCAGCATACAATTAAATACCAATGCACATCTACAAATCATTTATAAATTATAAATACTTTAACCATTCCTTAGAACAACAGAACCAAGCAAATCATCCAGTCTCTTACTTAATTTCTCATCTGTTATCTTCCATTTGTTATTAACATTTTATTATGGCTGATTGCATCCTTTATACAGCGCAGAAACGCCTCTGAATTAACTAAACATGTGCACTGATGTGGAGAATTGTTGGGTTTTTATCCCCACTGTGAGTATCATTTGGTATTTTGAACAGTAATTATAGTCATATAGTCATGACTATCAACAGGACAAGGAAAAATATTAACACCTTTGATGTTTTGTGCATTGCCTGTAACCAAACACCTGCAGTTTGTACACCCAGCTACCAGAAATGATGCACAATTAAGCAGTCACACAAACCACCTCTACGAACTTGCTTGTGACTAACATCTTCAGAATGGCACTTTGAGCCCATTGAACAAAAATGCATTTGGAGTTCATTACTCAAGCTGAATCTGAGGACTGTTTCAAAACCTTGGTGCTTACCTGTGGTGTGCAGCTGCTTATTGGTCGGATTTCATTGCTGAGTGGAGCCATCGAGACCAACAGAGTGTAATTCTTGTTTAGGACTCTGCTGCAGGTGGCAGGGTCCAATCCCAACAAACTTTCACAACGTAACAGATCCAGTGGAAAACCTAGAGAAGCTCAAGCAAATTTTATTATAGAGGCCACTGTCCAGAGAATTGGGTTGCCATATTTCAAACAGGTATACATAAAAAATACAGGTACTTCACTGCGTAATAGAGCATCTTCTGATAAGACAACAGAAATGCAAGATTTTTTTTTTTTGGAAATAATTCTGAGTATAGTCATAGAGTCATAGAGTCCTACAGCACAGAAAGAGGCCCTTCGGCCCATCGTGTCCGCGCCGCCCGTTACCAAACACAGTCTAATTTTAATCCCATTTTCCCGCATTTGGACCGTAGCCCTGAATGCTGTAGCATTTCAAGTGCCCATCCAAATGCCTCTTAAACGTTGTGAGTGTTCCCGCCTCCACCACCACCCCAGGCAGTGAGTTCCAGACTCCAACCACCTTCTGGGTGAAAAAGTTCTTTCTCACATCCCCCCGAAACCTCCCTCCCCTTACCCTGTATCTATGTCCCCTCGTTGTTGAACCTTCCACCAGTGGAAGAAGTTCCCCGCCATCTACCTTATCTATGCCCCTCATGATCTTGTACACCTCGATCATGTCCCCTCTCAGCCTTCTCTGCTCCAGGGAAAACAACCCCAGTCTGCTCAGTCTCTCCTCATAGCCGAGGCCCTTCATCCCTGGCAGCATCCTGGTGAATCTCCTCTGCACCCTCTCCAAAGCTATCACATCCTTTCTATAATGTGGTGACCAGAACTGTACACAATACTCCAGCTGTGGCCTCACCAGTGTTCTGTACAATTCCATCATTACCCCCCTACTTTTATATTCGATGCCCCGGCTAATGAAGGCCAGTAACCCATATGCCTTTTTGACCACCCTGTCCACCTGTCCTGCTGCCTTCAAGGACTTGTGTACCTGTACTCCAAGGTCCCTCTGTACCCCTGTCTTCCCTAGGGTCCTTCCATTCTTGGTGTACTCCCTCTCCAAGTTATTTCTGCCAAAGTGCATCACCTCGCACTTTTCAGGATTAAATTCCATCTGCCACTGCTCCGCCCATCTGACCATCTCATCTATATCTTCCTGCAGCTTGCAGATCCCTTCCTCGCTATTCACCACCCCCCCTACCTTTGTGTCATCTGCAAACTTGCTGATCATGCCCTGTACGTTAACATCCAGATCATTTATGTAGATTACAAACAGTAAGGGACCCAACACCGATCCCTGCGGCACCCTACTGGACACCGGCCTCCAGTCACAGAAGCACCCTTCTACCATCACCCTCTGCCTTCTGTCACTAAGCCAGTTTTTTATCCATTTTGCCAAGGTGCCCTGGATCCCATGGGCTCTTACCTTCTTGACTAGTCTCCTGTGTGGGACCTTGTCAAAAGCCTTACTGAAATCCATGTATACCACATCCACTGCACTACCCCCATCTACCTCCTTGGTCACCCCTTCAAAAAATTCAATCAAGTTAGTCAGAAACGACCTTCCCTTAACAAAGCCATGTTGACTATCCTTAATTAACCCTCGATCCTCCAAGTGAAGACTGATTCTGTCCCTCAGAATCTTTTCTCGCAGCTTCCCCACCACCGATGTCAGACTCACCGGCCTGTAGTTCCCAGGTTTATCCCTACTGCCCTTTTTAAATAATGGCACCACATTAGCTATCCTCCAGTCCTCCGGTACATCCCCTGTTGCAAGAGAGGCTCTGAAAATTTGTGCCAGAGCCCCCGCAATCTCCTCCCTTGCCTCTCTCAGCATCCTGGGATACATCTCGTCAGGGCCCCGAGACTTATCCACTTTTAAGCCTGCCAGAGCCTCCAGCACCGCCTCCCTGTCAATAGCAATATGCTCAAGAACATCACAACCCTCCTGCTCCATTTCTAAGTCCGCATCTCCCTCCTCCCTCGTAAAAACAGATGTAAAAAAATCATTTAAAATATCTCCTACATCCTCTGGCTCCACACACAGCTTTCCACTATGGTTCCTGATGGGTCCCACTCTTTCCCTCGTTATCCTCTTACCCTTGATATACTTATAGAACACTTTGGGATTTTCTTTTATTTTGCCCGCTAGTGCTATCTCATGGCCCCTTTTTGCTCTCTTAATTTCTTTTTTAAGAACCGCCCTACACCTTCTGTATTCCTCTAATGATGTCTGTGCCTTAAGTTCTTTATGCCTTCCAAAAGCCCCCCTTTTTTTTCGAATCAATCCTACTATATCGTTCGACATCCAAGGTTCTTTGGACTTGTTTGTCCCACCCTTAAACTTTAGGGGAACATGCTTCCTCTGTACTTTTTCAATTATTCCTTTGAATGACTCCCACTGTTCTGATGCGGTCCTCCCCACGAGAAGCTGATCCCAGTCCACCAGGGCCAACTTCTGCCTTATCAGATTAAAATCGGCCTTGCCCCAATTTAGAAATTTTCCTCTTTCCTCTGGTCCCTCTTTATCCTTTTCCATTACCACCTTAAATATCACTGAATTGTGATCACTGTCACCAAAATGCTCTGCCACTGACACTTCAGCCACCTGTCCGGCCTCATTTCCCAAGATTAAGTCCAATACCGCCCCCTCCCTTGTTGGACTTTCAACATATTGGCTCAAAAAGCCCTCCTGGATGACCCTTAGAAATAGTTCGTCAGGAACATGCTGGTTTTAGCACTCTACCTGGCCATTGTTTTATCTATTCTTAGCAACATTATTGCCTCTTGCATGCATGCTTATCTAACCTACTTCAGTCATTCTATGCTTCATTGCTCAACTGTTGCAACGTGTTCTACATTTGCATCAGTCCCTAGTTAAAAGAAGATTCATCTCAATTTCTTCAGATTGGTTAGCAAGAGTTATTTATTTACCATTATTAATTCTAGCCTCCCCAAAAGGGGCTACACAATTTAATGCTTTTATAATCTTATCTCCTTTCGGTCACTACCCGATATTCATAAAAACAACTTCGGCACGTTCAATCTTTCTAATAGATTTGAGTTTGTGCTTGAAAAATTCCTTTCTTACATCTTCTTATTTTTCTGCAAAATGGAAACCAGACCAATTAATTCCCAAATGTGATAAACTTAAGGATCTCCTCCATTAAAGCAAGAATTAACCCAGTCTCTATACTTTCAATATTCTCGTCTTGAAATAAAGGAGCATCCAGCAAAATTAATAAAGTAACTGTTTACATTTTTTTTAGGTCTTTAACCATAATTCCAACAGAGTACAAATCCTACCATTGCTTGGCTGTTCATCATCCGTAACTAGGTCCTTATTATGTCGCAGAAAGAGAATAGTGTTTCTCAAAGTTAGTGCATGATCAAAGTATCTCTGTGCCTCGCCCTCACCAGTGTTCTGAACCTTAAATATAACAACACTCCAATTACCATTCATAAACAGCATTGACACAAATGTTTGAAACAAAATGATTTAGGCCAAGATAAACAAACATGAACTTGATATGGAATTGCAATTCTTATTGCTTGCGATTGTAAAATTTCTTTTTTAATACATTTGAGGTTTATAAATAATCATGTTTTGTTGAAACTGCAAGAGGACATGGTTGAATGGTGGATGTGTTACAGGATTAATAAGGCAGGGGGCTTGTTTAATGATTTTAGAGACACAAATTCATGCCTGAATTTAAAATGTAATTAATTATGCAAACCTGAAATAAACAACTAGAACTATTAATGGTAGCAAAATAAAATGCATCAGAAAGTTATAATCTTTTAGGGAAGTGAATCTATCTCCAATATCTAATTTGGCCTCAATAACTTTAGATCTACAGCAATGTGATTGACTATAAATAGTCCTGTGAAGTGGTTCAGCAGGCCACTCGGTTCAATGGTGTTAACAAGAAATGTCAACCCTGCCAGTGAAGCCCACACCAAAGTGGAGATCGTCAAAAGCTTCAGGTTCCGAGGCATAAATATCACCAACAATTTGTGGTCCAACCCCATTGAAGCTACTGCCTTAAAAACACACTAATGCCTCTACTTCCTCAGAAGACCAAGGAAGTTTGGCATGTTTCCAACAACTTTTACCAATTTATATAGATGCATTGTAGAAAGCATACCATCAGGATGCACCACAGGCTTGGTTTGGCAACAGCTCTGCCCAAGATCCCAAGTAATTGCAGAGTTGTTCATCACACAGACCAGTCTCCCAACATCGACTCCTCATTACTTCACTCTTCTTCAGGAAAGCAGCCAACACAATCAAGGATCTTTCACATAGAAACAGAAAATAGGTGCAGGAGGCCATTTGGCCCTTCAAGCCAGCACCGCCATTCATTGTGATCATGGCTGATCATCTACAATCAGTAACCTGTGCCTGCCTTCTCCCTATATCCCTTGATTCCACTAGCCCCTAGAGCTCTATCTAACTCCTCTTTTCTCCTCTCCCGTTGGGCAGAAGACACTAAAGCTTGAAAGCACACACCTTGAGATTCAGGAACAGCTACTTCCCTGCTGTTATCAGATTACTAAATAGTCTTCCCATAAGTTTGTGTGCTGTCCTGATCTTCCAACTTACCTCATTGCAGACCTTGGACTTTTTCTCTGGGTTATAATGCTGTAACACCATATTCTGCACTCTGGGATTCTTCTACTTTGCATGACTTGTGTAAGGTTTGATTGTACTCATGCCTAGTATGATTTGATTTGATTTGACTGGACAGCATGCAAACAAAAGCTTTTCACTATACCTCAGTACATGTGGTAATAATAAATCTACATCAATATCTGTTAAAATGTATAAATCCATTGGCCTCTGCTGTAATGTATATTATCTACAATGTGTTCCTTGGGTGTCTTTCAGTTTATTCTTTGCAACGGTTCACCTGGTATGTAGAATGACTGTACTATAGTGCAATTAGTCACCATGTTGCTATTAGAGAGTTGAGTGATAGTATCCAGAATGGAAATTAGACTCACTTTTTCCTATCCTGTCTCTCTTTAACTATCAGGTCCTGGTCCCATCCTCCAAACACCCCCAGGTCCCTCAGTTCTCTGTACACCTCCATTACTTTCATTTTATATGCAATTCCATGGTTCTACTGTTGGTTGCAGATGACAAGACCCAAGCTCTGGATTTCCTCCCCACCCTTCCCCCCCTTACACTCTTCAACTCAAATGAATAAGCACCATTTTGAAAACAAAGTCAATAAGCCAAACATTTAAATGACTACAAATTTGTGATTGGTAGAACATTTGAAGTCCTCCTGTTTTTGTCCCTCTTTATACAAATATACCAGAATACCAGAAAAGTAACCACTAACCTTTCCCTAATAACATACCTTTTCAAGTTCTATAAGGAAACTGTCCAGAGACTCATCTGATAACTTTCCAACTTCAAACATAGTCACAGCATGGCTCTTTAGGTTCTGCAAAAGAAGCAACAATGCATTATCCACACAAAGTACTGATAATAAACCTTCAACAAAAATGTCAATTATTTGCAATCTTGCCACCTAAACTTTAGTCCAAAATTTACCTAATTTTCTAAAGCAGTATTAATTAGTTGAAATACATTTAGTAGGTACAATTAATACAGCAGCAAAATTTCAAATCTTAACCAACGCGAACACTCCACAAATAACAATGAATCCACAAAATGGATTCACTCTTGATTACTTTGGTTCAGATTCCAACAACTTAGAAATTGTATGTAGATTAATACTCCTTTAAAAAGTCTTGTATTTATACACGTTAATTTCTGAACATCCCAAATTGCCTTACAGCCAATCTTGTGAACTTGTAAAGCATTCTTCCAAGTACAAAATAAAATAAACAATGTAAACAATAGAAGATTACGTAAGCAGCAATATGGTAAAGACCTTGTCATGTGTTTTGGAAACATGGGCTGAAGTGTAAATATCGGCCAAGAGACGGTTAATTTTCTGTTTTTATTGCCACGGGTCCATTTACTTTCCCCTCAGAGCTGGTGTTTAATGTGGAAGTGGCACCTGCAACATTATAGCACTCCCTCAGTACTGTACTGGAGTCTTGACCTTTGTGCATTGTTGAACTTGACCTCAGATCGCTTCGAACAGGCAAAAATTCTCTAAGCTGAGCTTTCGCATACACCTCTGCAAACTATGTCAAATATGGTTCCAGACCAATATTCACATAAATCAGCATCACTTGGTTACTATCTCCATCCATCTCTTCCCCTTTTGCCAATCAACCCCTCCTCACCTGGATCCATCTATCACTTGCTAACGCTTGCCCCAACACTCCCCTTCACCTCTCTCTACCAGCTATCTCCTCTCTACTCATTCAGTCTGAAGAATCGCAACCCAAACATCCACTCTATTTTCCTCCACAGATGCCGCCTGACCTGTAGAGTTCTTCCAGGAACCAGTTTTTTACTCAAGAGTTCAGCGTTTTCTGTCTTGTGTGTCTTTACTAAAGCAGATAATTTGGTTGTGCCCATACTGCTATTTTTGGAATACTTCTTGCAAACTAATTACCATGCTTTTGGTAACGCAAGAAAATTGGCCATTTGAGAAAATTTTGATTTTTTTTTAAATTTACTGAAAAAGGTGGCATTAGTAGCATTTCAAAGTACTTTACCGGTGAAAGATTTCCCATCATTAAAAACGCTGTGAGGGTTGAGTCAAACAGGAATGCAATTCTTTTAGTGTGTCCACTGGGCAAGCTTAAACTATTCACACTGGCAGAGTCAGCTGTAAATGAAAAACATAATGATCACATAAATATAAACACAACCAAATAGGGAAAATACCGAAATGACATAATTTGGAAAAGCCACATCTTCTGACAGCTCACTGTACATGTATTAAACGTCATAAAAAAATCAAGGATATTATTATCAGATATGCAAGACAAAGTGCTTGAAAGTTTGATCAAGCCGAAAGATTAACTATGGCTTCAAAGTACAGGTAACTAGAATAAATCACTACATATCATTGGGCGAAATGAACAAGTATGAGTCCCTCACTAACCCGCATCATCCTGACTAGTTGCATCTGTCTCTGTTGTTGTATCATGCACAGGACTCCGATTTTCCATCCCATCCCATGACAGCAGCATCTTCTGTGGATCCATTGTATATCTATATGAAATAACCAAGCATTGCTAGCATTAGCACAGGTTTGAATGGAGTGCCTCTTGACTACAAAACTGTACATTTGGAATATGCTTTGCACTCCTGTTTACAGAATGTTTTCTCCTCCCAATGGCAAAGAGAATTGCAGCACCGGTTTCAGGAGCAACTGTTAAATTTTAAATGTATCCTTTTATGCTTGATTCCTTTTTTTCAAATAACAATAACTGGAACTGTTTTGATAAAAAAATATCTGAACTATGAAGTACACTACATAGGAGCCAGCAGCTACAACACAAACAAAATCAGTATTATAAAAACATGCAGAATTTAACATATTCTACAAAGAGGTTTGCATCCAGTTAACGGCAAACATGATTCAAGAATAGGGAAATAGAAGAGGAAATACCAACCAGTACTAAGAGAACTGATTACATTTTAATGTTATAGTATCTCACACATGCTTGTATAGAAATGCCCCTTAGCAGGATCTTGATCTGAGAGGATTATGGAACTTTATGATAATCCGAATTTAATTTTACAATATCTATCTACTTTCATGAAACCTGAACTGCGAGTAGCTCATATTCATGTTTAGGGTATATATTTATAAAGATGCAAAATAAAACCATAGTAGATATCTATGCACCTTCCTGATTTTTCTTCATCAAATTCACTGATGCAAATCAAAAAAATGGTCAGAATAAACTCTGAACCATAAAAGCAGTAATTTTGATGTAAAAGGAATACAGGTCAAGCAGAATACAGAGAAAGAAAAAAGCAAAGTACCCAAGGATCAAGAGAAACGTGGCTTTTCCATATCTTAATGAAATGTATGTATATCTAGATGACTGTTTTAAAAAGCCAATTAATTTTGATCTCTGTTTCATTTTATATGTAAGTGGTAACAGACATTGTCCACTGCATGATGTTGCAATTAGAACCATGCAAATAGCAACATGCGAGTACAGCTTGTTAATAAATATAATTTCAACCATCAGGTTGGAGTTTAAAAATAGGAAGGCTTTGTTGCAATTGTACAGGGTGTTAGCGAGGCCTCACCTGGAATAATGCATGCAGTTTTGGTCCTCATACATAACATAAGGAACAGCAACATTAGGGACAGTACAAAGTAGATTCCCCAGGCCAATTCCTTGCATGAAAGGGTTGACATGCAAAGAAAGATTAAATAGATTGGACCTGTATTCCCTGGAATTTAGAAGAATTTAGAAGATGGTTTTATTCAAACATATAAAATGGCTGTGGAGGCCTTCAGTGGATATTTTAAGGCAGAGATAGATTCTTGATTAGTACAGATGTCAGTGGTTATGGGGAGAAGCCAGGAGAATGGGGCTAGGAGGGAGATAGACCAGCCATGATTGAATGGCTGAGTAGACTTAACTGGCCTAATTCTAGTCCTATTGCTTATGACGATATGACCTTAAAATCTTAAGGGGGCTTGACAGGGTAGACATTG
Source organism: Rhinoraja longicauda (assembly GCF_053455715.1). NCBI lineage: Eukaryota > Metazoa > Chordata > Chondrichthyes > Rajiformes > Arhynchobatidae > Rhinoraja > Rhinoraja longicauda. Next base: position 46,809,432 of record NC_135956.1, on the reverse strand, counting down.
GAATGGTTTTGCGAGGACAGCCTTGAACAAGGGGGCTTAAGTACAAGGTAAGGGCCCAGTCATGTGAAACTCAGTTGTGTAGCCTGATTGCCTACTCTTGCATAATTTTTTCTTTCCTCTTGTTTGGCAAATACAAAATAGTCTGAAGACAATGAGAACAATTTAGTGCGCAACATATAATCAAGATTAAATAAATTTACGATACCACTTTATTTATCCCAGAGGGAAATTGGTCTGCCACCAGTCAAAAGATACAAAAGGCATTGAAAGTGTCCCGTGCATTAGAATAATAATAATAATGATATAATAATGAAATTTAAGTGACCAGTTATTGTACAGCACATATGTAATATTGCACATACGTGAAATTAAATTTATCAAGTGCAAAAGTCCGGGAAGAGGAAGATGCAAAGATTGGGGGGGGGGGGGGGGGGGGTTGTCAGTCTACCCCACAACAGAAGTTGGAGGAGTTGTATAGTTTGACAGCCACAGGGAAGAAGGATCTCCCGTGACGTTCTGTGCTGCACTTTGGTGGGACCAGTCTGTTGCTGAAGGTGCTCCTCATGTTGACCATTGTGTCATGGAGGGGGTGAGATGTATTGTCCAATAATAATCTAATTATTTAATGAACTTAGATATTGGATTAAATAATATCTAATAATATATTATTAATGAAATAATATCTTATTATTTAACCAGATAAATTTATTATCTTAATTATCAAGAATTATATGATCATATTTTTTTAATATTATCAGAATAATAATATCCTGTCCCTTTTACGGGAAACAAAAAGGGCACAAACATTGCATCCCAAGATTTTAGTTTCTCTTTATATGGTGTCTGATGAATAAAATTATTTTTTTACAATTTACAAGAGGAAAAATCCAGATAATAGTTAAAATCCCTATGTTTGGGAGTAAACCTCCCTGGCGCATTTTATGTCAGCACACAATCAAATTTAAGAGGGAGAAGCCCGCATTAATTTGTCAGAAGTTTGAAATGATATGCAGCAATATTGAAGCAAGTTAGGCAGTGGTTAGAGACTATTCTGCAAGCTGGAAGGCAGCTGATTTCGAATGGGTAAACAATGCCTGGGATGAAACCTTTACATGACCTGGTGACCTTTGGGTTTTGTAACTGAAGATTTAATGTCATCAAATTTGAAAACCTCAATGTGGTATCCCACTAAGAGAAAAAAAAAGACCAATAATATTGTTGGTATTTTTATTTTTAATGCATTCGGAGGTGTGGGGAAAGTAAGGAAGTAATTGTTATGAGGAAGTCGCATTCATGATCTTCAATTAAAGTAATTTTGTAAGAGAAATAGAATGTTGCATTAAACTGGTATTCATTGCTAGGACATTTAACTTTGCCTGGGACATATGTATGTACACGTGAAGAGATAAATATTGCTACTTAAAATGAAGCCATAATAGGAACTTACAATAGCATGCCAAAATGTATATCAGGGACACACAAAAAAAAATAGGATCAAGCCACTTGGCCCTCAAGTCTGTCTCACCATTCAAGATGAATGGGCGGCACGGTAGCGCAGCGGTAGAGTTGCTGCTTTACAGCGAATGCAGCGCCGGAGACTCAGGTTCGATCCTGACTACGGGTGCTGCACTGTAAGGAGTTTGTACGTTCTCCCCGTGACCTGCGTGGGTTTTCTCCGAGATCTTCGGTTTCCTCCCACACTCCAAAGACGTACAGGTATGTAGGTTAATTGGCTGGGTAAATGTAAAAATTGTCCCTAGTGGGTGTAGGATAGTGTTAATGTACGGGGATCACTGGGCGGCACGGACTTGGAGGGCCGAAAAGGCCTGTTTCCGGCTGCATATATATGATATGATATGATATGATATGATAAGATGATCATGCTGATCTGGCCCACACAACAACTGTATGCTAACACAGCCTTTAATTCCCAGATCTTTCAAAAGTTTACTTCCTCTTTAAATACTTCCAGTAATGTGGCCTCTACAATCCATCAACGTATAAGAATTCAGAGAGATACCATCCTCTATGAGGAGTTCCCACTCATCTCAGTTTTAAATGAGTGTCCCATGCAATTATGCCCCTTGACTGAGAATCACCCACTTATGGAAACATTTCAACATATCTTTGTCATGATCCCTTAGGATTTTATATATTGCAATATAATCACATGTCATACTTCTAAACTCCAAGGAGTAAAGGTCTGCATTTTGTTTATGTGATTAATGATAGGACAATAATCTTATTCCAGGAATTAACCAAGCGAATCAATTCTGGACTGCCTTCAACAATTGTGCACTCTACCTTAAAAAAGAAAAGAGGCACATTTCTAAATTTGTATCCAGTGAATAAACTTGCCTCAGTACATCTATTTGTCACAAATTAGTTACTAGCTGCACAATGCAGAGTAGTGCAACTGGTAGAGCTGCTGCTGCACACAGTGCCAGAAACCTGGGTTTGATCCTGACCTCAGGTACTGTCTGTTTAGAGTTTGAACATTCTCCCTGTGACTGCATGGGTTTCCTCCAGGGGCTCTGGTTTCCTCAAACATCCGAAAGACTGGTTTGTAGGTTAATTGGCCTTTGTAAATTGTCACTAATGTGTTTGGAGTGGATGCAAAAGTGGAATAACAATGAACTCTTGCGAATGGGTGATGGTCAGCATGGACTTGGTGGGTTTAAGGGCCTGTTCCATACTGTATATTTGGAACAGGCCCTTCAACACACCTTTTTATTCACAAAATGCTGGAGTAACTCAGCAGATCAGGCAGCATCTCGGGAGAGAAGGAATGGGTGACGTTTCGGGTCGAGACCCTTCTTGGGTTCAATTCAATTGTACTTCCAACTCAAATTCACAATCTTGTTACCTTGCCAGTTAAAGAATATTGAGGCATAAATAGGTTAGACAGTCAGAATCTTTTTCCCAGGATGGAAATGTCAAATATTAAAGAGCACAGCTTTAAGATGAGGGGGGCAAAGTTTAAAGGAGTTGAATGGATAGCAAATTTGCTCCATGGAAGGTTGCTTCTCAGACTGGATGCCTGTGACTAGTGGTGTGCCTCAGGGTTCAGTGCTGGGCCCGTTACTGTTTGTCATCTACATCAATGATTTGGATGAGAACATACACGGCAGGATTAGCAAGTTTGCTGAGGATACAAAAGTTAGTGGTTTTGCAGATAGTATAAGACGTTGGTGAGATCGTATTTAGAATGTTGAGTTCAGTTCTGGGCACCATGTTATAGGAAAAATGTTGTCCAGCTTGAAAGGGTTCAGAAAAGATTTACAAGAATGTTGCCAGGACATGAGGGTATGAGCTATAGGGAGAGGTTGAGTAGGCTGGGTCTCTATTCCATGGAGCGCAGGAGGATAAGGGGTGATCTTATAGAGGTGTATCAGATCAGGAGAGGAATAGATTGGGTAGATGCACCGAGTCTTTTGCCCAGAGTGGGAGAATCGAGGACCAGAGGATCTAAGTTCAAGGTGAAGGGGAAAAGATTTAATAGGAATCCGTGGGGTAACTTTTTCACACAAGGGGTGGTGGGTGTATGGAACAACCTGCCAGAGGAGGTAGTTGCGGCTGGGACTATCCCATCATTTTAGAAACAGTTAGACAGGTACATGGATAGGACATGTTTGGAGGGATATGGACCAATCGCAGGCAAGTGGGACTAGTGTAGCTGGGGCATTGTTGGCCGGTATGGGCGAGTTGGGCTGAAGAGCCTGTTTCCACACTGTATCACTCTATGACTATATGAGATGTGAGGGGCAAGTTCTTTTTCTCACAGAGAACGGTGAGTTCCTGGAATGTGCTGCCATCACAGGTGAAGGCAAATGCTTCAGTGGCATTTAAGAGACTTTCGATGGACACATAAATATAAACGGAATGAAAGTATATGGATTATGTGCAGGTAGATAAAGAGTTGATCTTGGCATCATGATCGGCTACACATTGTGGGCCGAAGGGCCTGTTCCTGCTCTGTACTTGGAGGTAGGGGGGGGAATGGTATCCGTTATTGGCGATTGTCGGTCGTAACCTTGTACGGGATTATGAAGTAATCGCGTATCATTGCACAAGTAGTAGAAACAAAAGAACTGCAGATGCTGGTTAATAGACAAAAGGATACAAAGTGCTGGAATAACTCAGGGGGTCAAGCAGCATATCTAGAGAACTTAGATATGTGATGTTTCGGGTTAAGATCTTTCTTCAGATCGGTCTGGAACTGGGCTTGGAATCCCGGTGAGTTGACGGCCACGGCCCGCTGGCGACAGAAGCAGAGGCGAGCGAGGATTTGTGAAATCATTGGTCACGGCCCGCAGGCAGCCAGGGTGCAGGGAAGGGTCAGCGGTGGCGGCAGTTGGAAGCGGCCGAGGAAGCTGTGTGGGCTGGTGGTGGTGGCAGTAGGTCTGGCCTGGAAGCAGCCTGGTGTGGGGCTGGCATCTGCAGCCTGGCCTGACAGTGAAGGTTAGTAGAATTGGTCTGGCAGTGGCTGGGGTGGTGGTCCAGGTCAGTGGCAGCTTCAGTGGTCCCAGGCTCAGAGTGGAGGTTGAAAGTTGGCGCCGCATCTCCCAGTGCCTCTGTGGATCTCGGCCTCGTGACAGTCAGGTGCAGAGCGCAATCAGCAGTGGGTCTCAACCTGAAACGTCACTTACCCATGCTCTTCAGTGATGCTGCCTGACCCGCTGAGTTACGCCAGCACTTTGTGTCCTTCATCCTTGCACAATTGTTGATCAAAGTAATTGTCCGTCAATTTCAATGGCCTCCACAGACTGTTTTTCACATGTGTTTTAAAGAGACAGTGGTGTCTGATTACAGTGGGGACACTCAGTGCAACCAAAATCCTTTATAAAGAGGTCCGTAATAACAACGGTTTACTATATACATAAATCTATAGTAGTGAGCATGTAGATCAGTGGGAAATCTTTCCCTTACTTTAATCTGTTGACTGATGGAACGTTCCTCCATGTTGGGTGAAGCTGATCGGCATTTATCACTTGTCCTTTTCGATGTGCAAAGCCCAACCGACAGTATACTGACACTGCATTCTGAAGGACACAAAGAACATTTCCATCAACATCCAAAATAAGGGTCGATTTAGATATTTCTCCGTTCAATATCAGTATAATTTCTCTGCTTACAGCAACAACCATTGGCTTTTGGGATCATGCAATAAAGGAAATATATATCTGAAAGTGCTGAGGTCAACAAGTAATGCTGTCGCGGCACCCTTCCAACAGTGATGGCGCTAGTCTCCCAATAATGAAATGACAGCATGACAAATTTATAGCATTATGGCTGAAATTCATGTGGGCTCAGGAGTTTATAATGGCAAATGCTAATAGGTATTTTATTGATAAATTACCCACAGATTTTCTGTACCATTGATTATGCATATAACAGACACTGTGCAATTCAGACTGTTCCTAGGTAATGAACCAGTTCCACTTTTACAGATGCCCAAAAGTCAATTTTGTCCACAAGTTAGAACAAAAACAAAATCACTCGATATGGCAACCATATCTTCAACAGTATAGTAATGAAAGGCATCAAAAACACACAAGACCGAGAAGAATTACTAAAATCGGAGAGAGAAGAAACTAGTTCTGCCATTCACAGGAACGAACATTTGTATTTACATTGGACTTCGAATTTAATATTGTGGGAGCTTGTTTCTATATGTAGTGTTTATAAGTTGGGCATTTGTAGCCTGGGATGGCCTGTTTAGTCAAACCGTAGTAGTCGAGTTGTAACATAAAGAGGATGCTTATACATGTGCACATGATCATGGCAGAGATCCAAGACATTATCAATGCTTTAACTGTGTAAATGGGAGGATGGGTCGAATGCTCAGTAACTGCAAGACAAAATTCCTCTACCAATCTGCCCCCTCTCACCAAAGCGCCCTTTGACAAAGATGCACAAGACACTACAAAACATGGACCATTTCCTATATCTTGGGTGCTACCTCTCTACAAAGGCAGACACGGACAATGAGATTAACCACTACCTTCAATATGCCAGCACATTCTTTAGTTGATTGAAGAAGAGGGTATTGAAAATCAAGCCTCAGTCTTGTTACAAAACTCATAGCCTGCCAGACAGCATAAAACCTGCTCTCCTGGATGCTCCAGGATATTTTAGACATTTCAAAACACTGGAAAAACACTATCAGCACTCTCCCTGTAAAGTTCTCCAATTCATTTTGAAGAATAGGTACACCAACATTAGTGTCCTCTCCCAGCCCAACATCTCCCAGTACAGAGACAATAGTTATTCAGCTGGCTACATTCGACAAAGCACGTTATTCACACGTCCAACACCACACTCCCAAAACACACTTTTCAGAGCTGTCACAGAAAGAGACAACCAAATAGACAGAGGAAACAATTCAAAGAGATGCTGCAAGCCTCCTTGTAAAATGCAACATCTCCACCGACTCGTGGGAATGTCCTGCAAATGACCACTCAGTGGGGATAGAATATACAGGATGGTAACGAAATTACTGAGGTTGTGCCTTGTAGGCACACGGAAGCCCTGCATCAGCAACGGAAGGAGCGGACCACCTCACTTACTACCAATTCACCTGCCCTATCTGCAACTACCTGCCGAGACTTTGAAAAAAAGTTTGCGGCTCCCACATTGGCAATTCTAGAATAGAACGAAAAGGACAAAAAAAAAACACAAATTAAAAGAAAGTACGAAAAGTATGGAGAAAAGGAAAAATAATGAAAAAGGAATGGAAAGGGGGAAAAGAGGAAAAGAAAAAAGAAAATGGAAGGATATAAATAGTTATTGGCTAATTTGTTGTTTGTGGTAAACATCAAAAACTGACTGAATTAGTAAGATTCCTTTATTTTTAAAGTACATTTAAGAATCTTTACTGGTATTTAAGAAAATTCTATTTCTCTGCCCATTCTAGTGGAGATGTGCAGAACTACAAAAGGTAGCATCAATGCACACTAATATTTACAGTATTTTCTAACCATTTTGTATATTTAAACAAACTCTGAACAATCAAAAATACCACAATCAAAAATTAGAATAACTGTAAAAGGTTAAACATACCCGGTAATCACAACCACAATGTATTATTTAGCAATGCAACATACCTTCACAAGGGATAGATCTATCTCCAACACATTTGCCAACTGGAAAACATTAAAAATCATTACATTATTCAAAGATATAGATTATAAAATAGAAAAGTTAGTTATATAGTCTCCTGAATCTCTGCAAAGATGACTCACATATTAATAACTATCAAATCTTGCCATTTTCTTCTATTCTAGAGTCCTCTCCTGTCATCTCTAAAACAAATGAGTCTTTCTCTGGCTATTTTCCCATTTCCCTCATTATTCATGTCATAGAAACAGAAAGATAGGAGCTGGAATAGGCCATTCTGCCCTTCAAGCCAGCACCACCATTCAATAGGATCATGGCTAATCATCTAAAATCAGTACCCCGTTCCTGCTTTTTCCCCATATCCCTTTATTCCTTTAGCCCTAAAAGCTAAATTTAACTCTCTTGAAAACATCCACTGCCTTCTGTAGCAGAGAATTCCCGATTCCCAACTTTCTGGGTGAAAAAGTGTTTCCTCATCATAGTCCTAAATGGCCTATCACTTATTCTTAAATTGTGATTCCTGGTTCTGGACTCCCCCAACATCAGGAACATTTTTGTGCTCTAGCCTGTCCAATCCTTTAAGAATTTTATATGTTTCTATCAGGTCCCCTCTCATCCTTCTAAATTCCAGTGAATACAAGCCTAGTCGCGCCATTCCTTCATCATTTGTCAGTCCCGCCATCCCGGGAATTAACCTGGCAAAACTACACTGCACTCCCTCAATAACAAAAACGTCCTTCCTCAAATTAGGAGACCGAAATTGCACACAATATTCCAGGTGCTGTCTCACCAGGGCCCTGTACAACTGCAGTAGGACCTCCTTGCTCCTAAACTCAAATCCTCTCGCAATGAAGGTCACCCTGCCATTGGCTTTCTTCATTGCCTGCTGTACCTGCATGCTTACTTTCAGTGACTGATGTACATGCACACCCAGGTCTCGTTGATCCTCTCCTTTTCCTAATCTGACACCATTCAGATAATAATCTGCATTCCTGTTCTTGCCACCAAAATGGATAACCTCACATTTATCCACATTATAATGTATCTGCCATGCATCTGTTCACTCATCCAACCTATCCAAGTCACCCTGCAGCCTTATAGCACCCTCCTCACATCTCACACTGCCACCCAGAAATGTTACATTTAATTCCCTCCTCTAAATCGTTAACATATATTAAATAACTGGGGTCCCAGCACCGAGCCTTGCGGTACCCCACTGGTCACTGCCTGCCATTCTGAAAAGGACCCATTAATTCCTACTCTTTGCTTCCTGTCTGCCAACCAGTTCTCTATCCATGTCAATAACCTACCCTCACTGTGATGGATGTTTCTTTGATGGATGTTTCTTTTTTGTGTGTTTTTGGGGTTGGGTGGTTTGAGTGCCTGTTTGATGCTTTTATTGTTGGACTGTGTTTTTGGGGGTTTTGGGGTGTGTGATTTGAATGCCTATTTAATGCTTTTATTGTTGGACTGTGTTTTGGGGGGTTTTTGGGGTTGGGTAATTTTGGGTGCCTGTTTAGTGCTTTTATTGTTGGACTGTGGGTGATTGAATTAACATTTTGTTCAAGATGGCCGCGCCGTTGTGTTTGGCTGCCTGCCACTGTATGTTTCTTTTTTTTTCCTGGTCAGATGTACAGCACTTTGGTCAACGTGGGTTGTTTTTAAATGTGCTATACAAATAAATTGACTTGACTTGACTTGACTCAATTAGTGCTCTAATTTTGCACACTAATCTCTTGTGTAGGATCTTGTCAAAGGCTTTTTGAAAGTCCACCACATCCACTTGCTCGCCCTCATCCACTCTACTTGTTTCATCCTCAAAAAATTCCAGAAGATTAGTCAAGCATGATTTCCCCTTCATATGTCCTCCTTTCCCTCCCAATCCATTTTCCAAATATCCCCCATCCTGAAAACATTCAAAGTCATTAAAATTGGGTTCTCTAAATCTTTATCATTAAATGTGTGACATTTCTTGCCTGCTTTGGGATAGCGACAATATTTCCACAATTCCATCTTATTATAATTTCCTACAGTTGGGTGATACTTGGGTGATTCATGCTATTCACTATCTATAGACTTGAAGTTACCTCCAGAAAGCATTTCCAAAACTGCACATAATATAAAAACTATGGCCTAATCGATACATAATTTACCATTAACAATTAACTTTTGCATTTCATAATTTTTTAATATATGAATAATCTAATTTAAGCAACTGTTTCACTCTTTTCTTTTCTAATGTCTTAACATTTTTTCTTTTCAGATTCAAGACTCAGTGCAAGTTTCTCAGAGAAGTATACAAAAAAAGTCAAGCTATATAAAATTTTAAAAAGAAACAAGCAAACAATTGCGTTTACAATGCATCTTTCATGACCTCAAGACCTTCTCACGTAATGAAGCACTTTTGAATTGTTGGCACTTCTGTAATATCAGAAACCTTGTTGTCAATTTGCCCATAGCTAACTTATACAAACACTAATGAAATCACAAACATTGTTTGAAATAAATGTTTGCTGATTGAATTATAAAACTGCCAGGTACAAAGGAGGCCATTGCCCTGCTCTTAATCAAGTGTGCTGTGGGATTCATTACATATACCCCAGAGAGAAGTCTGAGCTTCTGATCAACAGCTCATCAGAAAGACCAGGCCTCTCACAATTCATTATTCCCTCAGTAACAAAATTCTTCTTTGCCACATAAAGTACTGTCACTGCTTATTCGCAATGGGAAAGAAAATGTATTGAATGACATAGCTTTTGTTTTAGCCCCCCTACCTCTGCAACATTGGTTTGTTCATCGATAGAAACAAAAATCTTGTAGAGAAGCGTTTCAAAGTAATCACCTTGCACCCTGTTCATCACAAAACCTTCCAATGGTGGAACTAAAAATGGAAAAAAGAAATCAAAATGGATTTTCCAGTTCTCAAACCTTGATCGTTGAAACATTTAATTTGAAATCAATAATTACAAAGTTGCATGTTTCCCCAAAGGAGGGTTTTATAATCATTTTGCCTCATTGTTGCTCTCAACACATCTTTACAATCCCCCCCCCCCCCCAATATCACCATGACAACTTTGAATTAAATCTGCTAAATCTTGCTCATGGATTGAAATGGAGGTGGCTGGTGATGTCATTGCCCAATTTGCATTTGTTAGAGGAGGCTGCACTAAATGGTGATGGAAGTGTTTGGAAATTCTGGATAACAAGAGATATGGTGAAATTTGGAAGTGTTTGGGGTTCTGGATAGCAAGAGATATGGTGAATGCACAGGTGGTACTACTAAGGAGTGGACAAGGTGCAAGCTGATATCTAGGTTAAGGATCCGCTAACAACACAAGGACAGCAAGATGGTTAATCCAAGCGTCCTGCAGCCAGGGAATAGAAGATCCTAACCGCAACTTTTCACACCTATTCTAGACTTCTTTTTTTTTTAAATCACCCCATTTATGTCTCATCAAAATCTATTAAACACATAAACCCTGTAAGGTCGTCAACCTGAAACATTATATCTCTGTAGTGGAAAGAACTACAGATGATGGTTTAAATCGATGGTAGACACAAAATGTTGGAGTAACTTAGTGGGTCAGGCATCATCTCTTGAGAGAAGGAATGGGTGACATTTCGTGTCGAGACCCTTATTCAGACTGATGATGTACCTGCCTAACCCATCTCTAGCATATTGTGTTCTTTTAACCTCACAACTATCTGCTTCTAGTGATGTTACTGAGAGGGACAGCACAGTTCATCTTCAGGCAGTAAATACAGGTAGTTCTGTTCTAATGTGATGATTCAGGTCCTAAAAAACTTTGTGTTATAGAAAACAGTGTTAGAAACATAATTGTGTCAATGGAGGAAAGGGGTGAGAGAATTCCAGACTCGCAATAACAATGTTTTTTCTCCATAGAATTTTCAAAAACTAAGGTCATTTTAATCGCATCCCTAATTCATCAATCATGTTATATCCAATTTGTGACATGGAAACATGCTTTATAGCACAACTACCTGGACCCTGGAATCTTCCATATGACGTTTGTGATGGCACCTCAATAAAATTATGCATTTTTAAGATAATGTGCCTCACAAGAACTTGAACAGTGTACAACTTTTTCAATAGACAATTGGTGCAGGAGTAGGCCATTTGGCCCTTCGAGCCAGCACCACCATTCAATGTGATCATGGCTGATCATTCTCAATCAGTACCCCGTTCCTGCCTTCTCCCCATAACCCCTGACTCCGCTATCCTTAAGAGCTCTATCTAGCTCTCTCTTGAATGCATTCAGCGAATTGGCCTCCACTGCCTTCTGAGGCAGAAAATTCCACAGATTTACAACTCTCTGACTGAAAAAGTTTTTCCTCATCTCCGTTCTAAATGGCCTACTCCTTATTCTTAAACTGTGGCCCCTGGTTCAGGACTCCCCCAACATTGGGAACATGTTTCCTGCCTCTAACGTGTCCAGCCCTTTAATAATTATATGTTTCAATAAGATCCCCTCTCATCCTTCTAAATTCCAGTGTATACAAGCCTAGTCGCTCCAGTCTTTCAACATATGACAGTCCCGCCATTCCGGGAATTAACCTAGTAAACCTAAGCTGCACGCCCTCAATAGCAAGAATATCCTTCCTCAAATTTGGAGACCAAAACTGCACACAGTACTCCAGGTGTGGTCTCACTGGGGCCCTGTACAACTGCAGAAGGACCTCTTTGCTCCTATACTCAACTCCTCTTGTTATGAAGGCCAACATTCCATTGGCTTTCTTCACTGCCTGCTGTACCTGCATGCTCCTTTCAGTGACTAATGCATTTGAACACCCAGATCTCGTTGTACGTCCCCTTCTCCTAACTTGACACCATTCAGATAATAATCTGCCTTCCTATTCTTAGCACCAAAGTGGATAACCTCACACTTATCCACATTAAACTGCACCTGCCATGCATCCGCCCACTCACACAACAAGTCACCCTGCAACCTCATAGCATCTTCCTCACAGTTCACACTGCCACCCAGCTTTGTATCATCTGCAAATTTGCTAATTCAAGACTGACTGTTCTGAAGTGTGACTTTAAGTTACAATCTCTTGTACTAAAGTGAGATTTGAGTTATCCACCTTCTGACATGAGGCAAATGTTAAGAATGAACCACTTCAAATCAGATAAAGCTTCCTTTATGTAATTTAAGGTTCTTTATGCTATCCAAAAATATATTTTGCTCTATCATATAACAGGTGTTTGAATTGCCCATTGAAAAGGTTCCAACAGATGCAACATTAACACAATGATCCCATCTAAGATTAAGCCACAGGCTTCTAAGAATTTTAATTCAAAATAACAGGAACAACTTGGAATTTAGTGATATAACTACTAAGTTACAAAATTATGTAGTTCAGGAGGAGACGATATGGTCAATGTGCTAACAATTTGAAGGAGTTACCCCATATATCTATCTCTTCTGCAAATATTGCTCACCAAACATCCAAACTCCCTTTTGTAAGTTAATATTCCATCTGCTGCAATCGTGTTCTCAATATTTACCAGATCAATTGTTTTGCCAATTACCTTAAATTTATGCTTACTGAGCCAAACCAGTTTCTTCTTATTTGCTCTACATCAAAAGTAGAGATCCGAGAGCAAACTCTTTTTTTAAAGCACCTTAATCTTGACTGCGAACAATCCTACTTTAAAATCATTGTGAAAATAATTTACGCAAGGGATAGATTAATTCATAAATTCACTCAGATCACATGCTCCTTTGTAAGGTTCACCTTTTAGTGTTACTGAAAGCTCACTGGAAGCACACTGCTCACCTGCAATACAGCTGTCATCAGATATTGGTACATCAAGGTAAATGAAGCCTTTGTTATACAAACCTGCAAATGTGAAAAGCAAACGGGTCAGTTAAGTGCAGTCATACATTGTTGATTTATCTTGCCCAGAAGACACAAATGTACAGTTATTTTCAACTCGTGCTCAGTGCTTTTAATTTAATTCCCATCTTTTTAAAACTAAAAACAAGTAGCAAATGGTTTTAATACTGAGGAACAGGTCTGCACATCCTTTTAGGGGGTCATATTAGATAAAGCCAGGATAAGCAACCTGACATATAGATTGCCTTCTATTCTTCCCAACAACCTGCCATTACCCAAATCTTACAAGAACTTTCCCCTGCTCTCAAACAGATCCTGTTATCCTCCAACTTCAACATGATTTAAGTGCAAATCATATGATTGAATGAAAAAGCACTTTTAATCCGTTAATATTCACAACAAACAGTTGAAAGTATTTCCCAAAGTTTTTTTCAACCAAAATGCCAGAAAAGACCTTTAATCAACAAATTGATAATGAAAACTATTATCTATAGAATTATTATTAAATAAATGTATGTTCTCCCCATGAACTGTGAGGGGTTTCTCCGGTTTCGTCCCGCACTCCAAAGATGTACAGATTTGTAGGCTAATTGGTGTGGTATAATTGTAAATTGTCCCTTGTGTGTGTGTGATAGTGTTAGTATGCGGGGATTGATGGTCAGCGCAGACTTGGTGGGCCCAAGGGCCTGTTTCCGTGCTGGATCTCAAAACTAAACTAAAAAAGAGGAAACATTTCTTCATTTGACAGGGATGCAAATCTTTGGAATTCTCTACTGTTAGTGGCTGGGGAACTAGCCACAGTTGATTAATCTTACCCAGAAAACACAAATGTGACAAGTGTATTCGAGAATAAGATTGATGTATGTTTGAAAGGAACTGAGAATGAAGCACAGGGATGAAGTAGAATTTAGTATGTTGAGCTGCCACAATCTTACATGAGTCATATAGCTTTCTCCTGCTCCAGTTAAAAAAATGTTTTGATCTATCCTTTCTGCAAGGACAAGCCAAGCTTGCACATACCTTTGCTGAAATCCATCTGCCACACTTGGGTTCAACAAGTAGTTGAACCAATTATTGAGGGCAAAGTTAAGAGTTTCAGGATTCAGCAAGAAAAGTTTTGTGAAGACATCCTAAAGAACATACTCACCAAGAACCACATTGTGTTCCAATACTCCAACCAACTGAGGTCCCGAATCAATAATTTTATCAATAGAACTCTTTTCAGGCCCAGAACAAAGCTAGAAAAATAAGGCAGCTATTTTGAAAATGATCTAAGATGAGAATCAGAAAATACCCAAACTTAAGTTTTTCAAAGACCACAAAGTTACCAGTTAGTTCGATGATTTGCAGGTTGGCCATATTTCTGGATCCCACAAGGACAGACTATTGGATTTGAAAACCGAATCTATCTATAACTGGATTTTTCAAAGGTTGAAACGTGTTCCAATTCACCCCTTCCAATCAAACACTTTGTTACATTTTAATGATGCCCTTTAACCTTCTGCTCTTTGGACTATTAAAGACTTGCCCTCAAAGCTGTCAGCTTCATGTGCTGAGCTCTTATTTCAAAATTCCATACTCAACCCAACTCCGAGCTATTTTTCCCCTTCTTAATCTAGTGCTTAACTTTGCCCAGACTAATACATTGGCTGTCTCAGTTCCCTAGCTGTGCCAGGACCTGGCCCTCTGTTCCCAGACCCTGTGGATTATTGATAAATAATTAGTTACTTCACCAACCACATTGATGTTGATTGACATCTCGCCGCACCCTCACTTCTATTTTCACAGGTAGAATACTGACTTGGTAAACAACCCAACTGAGAAGGGCACACTTATACTGACTGAAAGGGTTTAAGAATTTTTCCATCGCTAATAGATAACACTCCGACATCTCCTCCAAACCCCGATGCTCTTAATAAATCTATTATCAGCTCCCAGATTATAGGCCTCAACTTTTCTCACCCTCTAAATGAATGCCTCTCCAACCTCACATAACTGAAGACAGATATTCAGAAGAGTCCCATGCAATCACTATTCCATGCTATTCTGTGCACCAAATTAACTTATTTCAGGGTTGCATTGGATGTTGTATAGATTTGAACTCAATCATTAATATGAATCTAATGCTCTTTGGCCACAAATACAAGAGCAACAAACTAAGCTTCTGCCATCAACCATTATTGTTTTTTAATTTTACCTTGATATCATCCTCTGTGATAAAACCAGCCTGAACCACCCACCATGGCTCAATAGTAATCTCTACAGGCTTCACTGGTAGCAAGTCACGAGCTGTTTTCCTCCTGAAAAATTTCTGGAATATTGATTGTTCAACACAGTTAATGAACTTCCATTATCTATCGATTACATACTGTTTACTCTACAATTAGCAAATGCCATTATATTCCTCAAGCAAAGTTGATTTTTGAAAACATATTAAACATTAAAAATTGAAATTACTGGCCTCCATATTATGCTGAAAAGCCAACAGATATACTTTGACCTGCTAGCTTTTACACATTTAACTAGCCAGAAGCTCAGGACTCCAAGCATAGATTGAAGTCTCGCATTTTGCTCCAGGTATCCGCTTTGGACTGCTCGATTCCTCATGGAATCCAACAGGCTAATACAGACTTCCTCAGATCTTCCCAGGAAATCTGCCTGCTGCACCTTACTAAAATCAATGGAAATAAACATCTGTCCACAGAACATTCAGCAGACCACATAATTTTAATTAAAACAGAAAATGTTCGAAATACTTGGGTCAGGCAGCATCTACGGAGAAAAAGTGTTACTGATTACGGTCAATGATCTTTCATCATCAACCTGAAACGGTAACTGTCCGTCTCTCCACATATCTGACCCGATGAGTATTTCGAGCATTTTCTGTTTTGCTAAAAATTTCCAGCAGAAGCAGTTTTCACTTTATGCCTTTTTAATTTAATTTAATGGGTTAAAGTGTGTGCAAGTATTTTTAGTGTTTCAATTTTAATCAGTTTAATTTATGATTTGTATTTATGTTAATAGCAGTCAGGTATTTCTAAACAATTGTTAATGCCATTACTGTCCAAGCAATGTTCGAGGCAGAGGCAAGAAAGGCCCTGTACTGCACCGCATCTTGGCAGTAGCTGAAAATCAGAGTCCCAATGCGAGATTTTGTCCAGCCACAGAGGATAAAATAGTATGGCAGCGGGTGGGGGAATGGGTTTGAGGTCACTGATCTATTCAATGTATTTTCATTGGAGCCCAATTATATACAGGTCTTCATTGGTCTCCATCATTCTTTTTTTTCCATATATACTACTCATTAAACCAGAGAGATTTCAGAGTTGTATGATAGAGGTCGTTCCCACATTACGAACACCTGACTTATGGACTCATCTACCTACATAAGAACGAGCTCCCACAATATCATGAAATTGAAAAGTCCAATGTCAATATGTTCGTTCCTACAAACAATTAATTTCCTCTGTATTTCTTCATTTTTTGTCAATCTCCTTTCTTATCAGTCTTGTGTGCGTTTGATGCCATTCATTACAATACTGTGGAGATACGGTTAGCATATTGAGTGATGTTTGTGTGCAAAATTTACATATGGACGTCTGTTAAAATGGAAGCTATTTGTTACCGGTGAATGGCTTATACTTATAACATCTACTATTGACATACTGCGCTTCATTTCACTGGCAGTAATGCTTAAAGTGGGTAAAGTTATAAATCACCTTCTTCCAATAATTTTTCCGCGTGTTGTCTCCAACATGGTGCTTTTACACTTGTTCATTCCGATCAAATTGGGTATTACAACTAGCCCACAGGTTTAAGATAAATCTGAGCGCTCTTCATTGTCCTAATAACAAGACTATTCTTTGTTCTGCAAAACCTGACCCAGGTTCAGATAAATGTCTAGATTGGCGTTGAAATCTCCAAGTTAAATTAAGAGGCTCTCCAATTCAACATATGCAGATCCAAAAAGGATTTCTCATATTCCCATTGCATAAAACTGCTTAAACGTAGACACAAATTGGCCACAACCAATGACAGAGAAGCTATGACAGCTTATACAATTGAGTTATTCATTCATTTGCAAGCTTATCCTTTTCCAGGGCACAGTTGGGCCATACTACACAAGGATGGCAGGTTCCAAATTTAAGGGTATTAATAAATCAGATTTACAACAATTCAGAAAATTCCTGTTGACCATTTCTAACATTTTATTAGTTTTATTTAGAAACAATTCTTCAGCAGTCCAGATATCAGATTACTAATCCAGAAACATAACCACTTTAAAATTTGCAGAACCATCTTTAAAATTTGCACTCATATAAAAATAAACCCAAGCCCATTATTGAGGACTCAATCATGTGTTTCACTCTGCATCTTGTTATTTTCTACTGTAAAGGGAAAGAAATACCACTTGCCCAACATAGAATCACATCAGTAAAATGGAAAATCATACTCCTTCAAATTAATTACAATGGAACTCACTTTAGATGATCTACATTGATTCATGAGGTCAATATACTGGTTCCTTCCAATTCCCAGAAGCCTAAGACCTTTAAAACAAAAGCATGTTTATTAAGCCACTTTTTCAAAACCCCCAAGAGGTTTATTGTTAAAACAGCTGCAAAAACAGTCATTGTAGCATGGCAAAAGATTCAGAGGCACTGAGCAGAGGCTTTATCAAACAACATTTTTAATTGAGCGAAATATGATAACCAAAGAACTAGACATGAGAGATGAAAGGACATGAAAGGACAAAGAGGCAGATCATGGGAGGGAATTTTTGAGTTTCGGTTGTTATGTGGATTCACAGTGCAGAAACAGGCACTCTGGCCCAACTTGTCCATGCCGTCCAAATTATAATTCTGGGCTAGTCCCACTTGCCTGCATTTGGCTCAGGTCTTTTTTAATCCTTCCCATCCATACATCTACTCTGAAGAAGTGTCTTGACCCGAAACATTGCTCATTCCTTCTCTCCAGAGATGCTGCCTGGCCCGCTGAGTTACTCCAGCTTTTGTGTCATACATCTATCCAAATGACTTTTGAAAGTCAGATTTGCAACCGTTCCAAGCTTCATATGGCAGCTCTTTGCAGATACTGACTACCCTCTGAACGGAAAAGTTCACCGAGGTCCCTCTTAAGTTGTTATTTTTTAAACAGTGACTTTATTTCCAATACTACGTTTATTTTTCAACGTCAATTTTCAGTCAGTGACCCAATCTTTTACCCTAGAAAGTTTCCAAAACTCTTTACTCTTTCTACTCTTTAAAGTCCAAATTTTACTGCATGTGTCCTAACTTGCACCATCCCAAACTCACATCAACCCTGCATTAAAAGGGTTCTAAAAGTCATTGTTTGTTGGACACACACCACAAAACAAAGAATGAAGAACATTTGAGATGGCTTTACTCCACCACCAAAAGACTTACAATCAGCAGCTGTGAAGTTAGGTAACGAATCATAACTTTTTTCACTATTCATGATATCCTAAAAGAGAAAAGAAAAATAATTCTTTAAATTGGGTTCTGTTGTGAGCTGCATTAGTCCGAAACTATAGAGATCGTGTTCCTGAATTATAAAACTACTGGTATAAAATCAGCTAACTTACAAGGATTGGCACACTTAGCAATTTATCAGGTTTAGAATCATTGGCTGAGGTTGATGTGCTCTTGCTAATCCTGCAGATTATATTTATAATCCAAGACCAATTGTCTCTTCCTGCACCCATTATTAGCACCAATAGTCATAACTGAGAATTAACAAAGTGCCATTAATGACATTTTATCTACCTGAATTTCAGAACATGTTTCTATGGAGTACTGTATTAGTAATTAAAATCGGAGAAAAATAAAAAAGGGCGGGGGCAATAATCAGATTTATAAGATTAGATCAAGGAGGGGCCGGGTAGCTCGCATGCAGCATAAACACCAGTGTGGTGAAATGGTCCATTTTTGTGCTCTACATTCCGTGCAGAAGATAGGACACTGAAGAAGCCATTCAACTCCTTTACTAATGCCATCCAATTAATCCCATTTGGTTGGAAGTCTGGGCTCCAATGAATGGAAGCAATAGAATCTTAAAGGAAGATAGACACAAAAGCCTGGAGTAATTTAGCGGGTCAGACAACATCGCTGGAGAAAAGGAATAAGTGATGTTTCGGGTTGGGACCCTTCTTCAGTCGGACCCGCTGAGTTACTCCAGCTTTTTGTGTCTATCTTTGGTTTAAAACAGCATCTGCGGTTCCTTCCTACACACAGGATCTTAAAGGATGCAGGCTTGCATCAATAAAAGAACACCTAACCGAATGAAAAATAACACCTCAGATTTCCATGAGTGTGTGCATAATATTGCATGTTAAGACTCCTGCTTGACAGTTTGAAGTTAATGAATTATTAAACTCACCTCCATAATTCCTATATAATAGGAAAAAGGTGTGACCCGCAATCCCTTCACCATTATGTCAGATAAATGGTATGGATACAACATGAGATGTTCTCTGCTATACTTAAATAGCTCTTCATAGTATTTGCGTTCATCTTTCTTAATGCATCTAACTGGTGACAGGGGAAGGTTGAAAATTAAGTGAGAATAATCAGGAAAGCAGACAAATTAAAACTACCACAACTACAGAGCAAAACATTGAGGCACATCAAATTTGATCATTTTTTAACAAAACAAAAGCAAAGTACTGTAAATGCTGAAAATCTAAATTAAATAAAGAAGATGGTAGGCAGAGCAGGCAAAAAGATTCAGTTTCATGTTTCAAGACTGAAACTGAGGTTTTAAGGAGTATTTAGAGGAGGAGGGAGATGCAGAAGTTTTCAAAAGAGAATTCCAGAGTTCAGATCTCAGATAGCTGGAGAAATTAAGATGCACATTCTATGAGTTTATTGTGGATATGATCTTTTGACCAAATAATTTTGGACAGTTTTACCAAACCAACTTGTGTTTTAAGTAAAGAAAATCTAGCCATTAAAATTGTTATCAATCTGGTTTTCTTAAACATTTGGATTTAAGAAAGAATGTCAAGAATGTTTCATTATTAAATAATATACAATTCTAGAACATTGGGTAAGATTTGAGGATTTAAAGCTTCCCCTTTTCATTGAAGGATTCGATACTGAAGCATGTGCAATTTAAAATAATGGAGGTCAGACTTCACATAAATTATTGTTCTGCTTACCCAAGTTAGTTCTATACCGCAGCTGATTGCGGATGCTGTAAAGCAGAACCTGTTTCTCATACTCGCGCTGAGAGTTCCCGAAGCTCTGCAAAAGATCACAGCTTTTTGTAATTATCAGAGCTCTTAACAGTATTAGCACCAGTGACGCAAATTTATCTTGAGTTGCAAAAATAGATCACAATTAAGAGTGTGTTCTTTTTGCATAAAATCACCAGATAATATTTTTGTCATGTTCATCAAAAGCTCAATATTGGTCTGAAAATTGTGAACTTGCCTTTCCTTCAAGTACACCGTAGGATCATTTAGTCGATCTATGATGGGGCCTTGGCTCAACAAATGGCATCTTAGAAAGTGATGTGCTACTGCCTGAACTGGAGATTTAAAACAGACTTAAGGAGCAAGATTGTCACCCAATGTTTCCTCATGGCGAATAATTACAAGACAGTTTCCTGTAAATTAATGTGGTGCCACAACAACCAACTCTCACTCAATATTAACAAAACCAAGGAACTATACGTTAACTTCAGAAAGGTGAAGTCGCGACCACATGTCAGTTTTCATTGATGGGTTGGCAGTGGAGAAAGTAAGCAGCTTCAAATTCCTGGACACTAATAACTCAGTGGACCTATCGTGGGCCCAGCAAATAAATGTAATCATGAACAAGGCATGCAAGCGTCTCTACAGAAGCCAAAGGTCCCACACCAACAGGTTCAGAAACAGCTACTTTCCTACAACCATCAGATTGTTGACCTGATCTGCATAAACGTAATCCTACCTCAGCAGCGGAACATAACAGGTCACACTTGGACAACCGTGGACTTTTTAAAATTAATTTACATTGTACTCTCGATCCATCCACGCTCAATACCAGTTTTATTTGTAATGGAATTTAAACAAAACTATCTTCCAAGAGGAGAAGCAGAATATGGATGTATTTGTACGCTTGCCCATATCTCAAGGTTTTGGATCATATTTGAATCCTTCCTGGGTTACTGCTCCCGTCAGAAATGCGGCCACATGGCAATATATTTAAATAGAAACATGGGCAATGCACAGTTTGAACAAGGGCGCTTATCTCAACCATTCAGATTGCTCTGCAAGATGCAAAGAAATTGCCACAAGCCGAGTTCCTGCACACAAGATGTGTGCCACAGCCGGCAAATCCACCCCACTGGTCTCCCAAACATTCACATATATATATGTGAAGTCCATAAGACTTAACGCTCGTAACCTGAGAGGGACCTGTACTGAATCAAGGTTAACACGTGTCCTGGTCTAAAGGAGAGGGGTATTTTTAGAGGTCCCATCTTTCAGATGACACGCTAATGTAAGGTCCTGGGTGTCGTATCGAATAGATGCAAAACACCTACAGCACCATTTCAAAGGAAGAACATTGAACATCATAGCACAGTATCAGGAACAGACGATTTGGCCCACAAATCTGTTCTGAACACAATGCCAAGATAAGCTAATCTCATCTGCCTGCACATGATCCACACCCTTCCACTCCCTATATATCCACATGCTGATTTAAAAGCCTCTTCAATGCCACTATCTCCCCCTCTCTCCTCTCCCCCTCACCCACCCTCCACCCCCCTCCCTCCCGAGGAGATAGATTTAAACTTTAAAATGTGAATAACTTTAAAAATATAACACCGATTTCAATGAAACTTCTTCCATTAGCACCAAAGGGACGACGGTGAGTAAGGTGGGCCGACAATTGTTGCGCTATCGTGTACCGTTTTGGCTGTAGTCCAGGAACAAACAAACCAG
The DNA here is from genome assembly GCF_053455715.1 of Rhinoraja longicauda. NCBI lineage: Eukaryota > Metazoa > Chordata > Chondrichthyes > Rajiformes > Arhynchobatidae > Rhinoraja > Rhinoraja longicauda. The sequence goes on along the minus strand of NC_135956.1, from coordinate 46,787,498 downwards.
ATTTCTTGTACATAGATAATATAAATTTAGATGAAGGCAAGCAGACTATATGCTTTCTTTACCACTCTATCTATGTGTTTCCACTTTCAATAAGTCATGGATTTAGACCCCAAGCTTCCTCTGTATATCAATGATTAAGGGTCTTGCCATTAATTGTATTCTCCCCATTGTCCTTCCACAGTGCAAAACCTCACACTTGCTCGGATTAAACTCCATATGCCCTTTCTTTCCCATTTCTGTAACTGATCTATACATGTTTACTTTGACAGCCTTCCTCACGGTCCGTAACTCGAGCAATCTTGATGTATTCTGTAAAACTATACTAACCATACTAACCATCTACAGTTACATCCATTACAAAGAGCAATGTCCCAGCACAGACCCCTATCTACACATATAATCATAACTTTATATATTTCATGTACTCCACTGGTCACAGACCTCCAGCCTGAATAACACACTTCCACCATAATCCTCTGTCTTCTTTCAGTAAGCCAGTTCTGAATCCATATAACCAAGTCACTATGAATCGTGGACATTTTTTCCTTCAGTCCTGGCTAATACTTACTCCTCATCCCTTATAAATCAGGAACCAAGAAGTTCAGCAGATGGATGAACAGCAGGCTACTTACTGGTAAACATTTAAGAACACCAAAGTTAAGAGTAGCAGATACCACTGAATGAAATGCAAACGTGGGCAGCGAAGAACTACACAAAAAAAAGTTACAGTACAAATCAATGAACTCATACTGCAGAAATTGCCATCAACAAATCAATAAATTAAATGGTGGAAGGGCCAATGATAAAGGTGTAAATAAATGCATCAGGAACAAGTCGAATAATTCAGCAGTGGCAGGTCATTAAATTTACAGAGCAGCAAATAACAGTGAGCTAACAAATTCATGGAGCACCAGGCACAGCAACAACTCATAAGATTAACGGGAAAAGCAATCATAAATCAACTTAATGACATTGCAGGCACACCAACAAATAAATAAGCTAGCAGAGCAGAATTAATAAATTCATAACCAGCATGCCAGATCAATAAATGAAGCAGCATGCAGCAGGGAATTATAAATTCATAAAGCGCTGCATATAATAGAACAATAAATTAAGAATATAGCAGACACAACTATAAAATTAATAAGTTAACAAGTAGCAGACAACAATGAATTAATGCAAGATCATATACCAGTCAGTTGTTGAGAGGAATTGGGGATTGGGCTGAGGTTAGAAATGTTAGAGTTTACGTGTTGGAAGTTGCAGATTGCCATTCAGATGCTGTGAGAAACATTTCATCAGACAGTACCAGGGAAATAGTATAACTTAGATGAATTTGCACTCTCACCCCAATCAGAAGGTTGTGGGATTGCTGGATTTAAGCACAAAACCAGATTATGCTGCTCCATCTGAAATGCAATCTTTTGGATTGCACTCCAATTAAAGAATCTCATGAGACTACTTCACGAAGAGCATTGGCAAGTCTGCCCCAAACTGCATTCCGGTAATTGGTTAGTTAGCTTATTTATTGTCACATGCACAGAGATATAGTGAAATGCTTATTCTGCTTGTCATCTGGTCAAATCATACTGTACATGATGAGTACGATAGATTCTCATTCTGGAGCAACAGAGTCGCTACATTCTGGCATAAGCAGAACTGCAATTTCCAAAAACCACAGCTCAAAGTAAGCCCATGAGAGGGAAAGTTTGTAGAGCACATTGTGCTAAACAACCCACCCACTTCAAGAATTCGGTTTTTAGTATGTGACAGTTCAGTGAAAATACCACACCATGCTTTGAGTGGATGGTGTACAAATTATTGTTAAATTATGTCAGCTTTCTTTTTTTGTCACTTTAATCTTTATTGCTTTTATGCATACACAAATAAAATACACATATAACAAAACTTGCAACAGTGCAGCAGGGGAGGGGGTTCAGTTTACAATTAATGATGCAGTATACAGAACTATTTTCTTATTAAAACATTTTCCAATAACTTACATTATTGTCAATAAAATTATAGTGTTTATGTCTTTATTTCTATACCTAATCCATTTTTCCCATTTGCTGTTAAACTCGTCTTCTTTCACGCTTAGAGAATATGTAATTTTCTCCATCACAAATATTTCCTGTACTATGTCTAACCATTGTCTAAGTCTGGGTGTGTCCGTTTCCAGTTTCTTGTAATGGCCTTTCTGCCAGCTGTAAGTAGGATTTTAACCAAGTAATGATCTTCCTTCAGTACCACTGTAGTTATATTACCCAGGTATAAAATGGAACACTTCTTGGAGACTATATATCCTAATACCTCCTTTAATACCGAATTCACTCTGTCCCAAAATGGTTCTATTTTTGGGCAACTCCAGAAGATATGTGCATGATTTGCGTCTGTGTGGCCACATTGCCTCCAGCATGTTTGTTGCTTTAGAATTTGCTTGCTTTTATGTTATGCATAATAAAGAAACGAATCAAAATTTTCCAATTAAATTCTCTCAATTTTTGTGAATTAGTGGATGTCTGTAGTGTTACACACATATACCATTCTTCTTCTGAGATTGTGATGTTCAATTCCTTTTCCCACTTAAATTTTACATAAATGTAGTTTTAGCTTGACATTCCATTAAACTATGATAAAGTTTAGAAATAATCCTTGATGTTTTTTGATGATACGCATTGACTATCACTTCTACCACTGGATTCTTTTCTTCTGGTGCCTCCCTTTTTACTTTTTTGTTGTAATATTCTCTCAGTTGGAGGTATCTAAACAAGTCTTGGTTCCGAAGTGCAAATCTGTCCTTCAAATCTTGAAAACTTCTTAGGTCTCCATTTTCAGTAACAGTACAAAATGCAGTCATTCCTTTTTTCATCCACTCTTTAAATGTTGAGTCATACATCCCTGGTTTAAAATCACTATCCAAAGCTATCCATCTTAACACTTTTTGTCCTTTATTCAATTTAAGTTGTCTGGTAAGAGTGACCCGGGTTTCTAAAGTAAATATCGTTATTAGATCGATTATACTCCTGATATGTCCAGGAAGTGCTTTTTCTCCCAAGAGTGTTTGGATGTGGAAGTCAGGGATATATGTCTCAATCACTTTCCACCTAGTTATGTAGCTATCCACACACCAATTAATTAGTGGTCGAAGTTGGGCTGCATAGAAATATATCCTAAAATTTGGAAGTGCCATTCCACCTTTGTCCTTTGGCAACTGGAGTGTAGTGTATCGAACTCTGGCCTTCTTTCCTCCCCAAATAAATATAGATATTAATTTATCCATTCTGTGAATTGTTTTAGTGGTACCTCTATTGGCAGAGATTGAAACAAGTACAATAGCCTTGGCAAAATATTCATTTTCACCACATTTATCTTACTTCTAAAATCCATTGGGTAGGTGGACTATCTTTCTATATCCTTTCTTATGTTTTGGTTGATGTGATTATAATTGGCCCCATACAACATTGATATATTTTTCGTTATATATACCCCTAGGTATTTGATTGATTTTGAATCCCATTTAATATTATACTTTTGTTTGATTTCTTCTGGAGGAGCACAATTAAATAGGAGGATTTGAGTTTTTGAAATATTCAATTTATATCCTTCATAGAAATTAAATTTCTCTATGATCCCCATCATCCTTGGAAAGGAGGTGTTTACATCCGTGAGATACATGATTACATCATCTGCAAAAAGGCCAATTTTATGTTCTCTGTCTCAGTTCCCTATCTTGACCGATCGCTTGAGCCAATGGTTCAATATATATAGCAAACAGGGTAGGGCTAAGACAACATCTCTGTCTCGTTCCTCTTCCTAACACAAATCTCTCAGTTAAGGACCCATTCACCTTCACTCTTGCAGTAGGTTGCTGGTAAATTGCTTTAATAACTTGAATTGAATCTTCGGTAAAGCCAAATCTTTCTAGTGTTTGATATAAGAATTCCCAATTTAACCCTATCGAAAGCCTTTTCCGCATCTAGGCTTATCAGGACAGCGCGTGTACTTTCCTTTTGAATCTTATTTATTATATGTAGGGTTCTTCTAATACTATCCTGTGTTTGTCTGCCTATTATAAAACCAGTCTGGTCTTCATCAATTAAATCTGGCATGAACTTTTCAAATCGTTTGGCGATAATTGAAGAATGTATTTTATAGTCCACATTTAGAATTGATATCGGTCTGCAGTTGGTACAATTTTCCTTGTCTTGTTCTCTTTGGGGATTAATGTTACAATTGCCTCTTTCCAAGATGAAGTCTTGCCTTCTTTGATGATCCAGTTAAAACTTTCCATTCAGATCTTGGCTCAAAAATACTGCACAATAACCACAAATATTCACGGTATCCTTCTTACTTCTCCATTAACTTTTTTAAAAATTACAAAATCACAACAAACACAAATGAAAATATATTCAGAGGCAATAATGTGCATGCTAGAAATCAGAAATAAGCAGAAAATGCTGGAAATATTTGATTCTAATGAAAAAATGAAATAATGAATCAATCCATTGGGGGGACAGAAGTGTACTCAAATTCTATGCATTAGGCCATTGGAGCTCCTATGAGCAAAGTAAGAATTCAAAAAATGTAATTAATAAAGGATTAATGTAATATAGGATTAGTATAAATAAATGAGTAGACACAATGTTTTGTTGGGGGAAACCTTTTTTTAAATCTCTTACCTCGACAGAAATGTGTTTTTATTTCAGTATCATATCTCCGGCCGTACTATGGCCTAACATCGAGGAGTTGGCGGCCTTTGTTGGAGACCGACTTTGGGAGCTCCAACCGCAGGAGCCTGCAGACTTACCATCGTGGAGCTCGCGATCCCTGTCGGGGAACGACCTCGGAGCTCCAACCGCGGGAGCCTGTGGACTTTACCATTGTGCAGCTCGCGGTCTCTGATTAGAGACCAACTTCGGGAGCTCCAGCTGCAGGAGCTTCGACCACCCCGATGCGGGGGCTTTGACTGCTGGCTGCAGGAGCTTCGATCGCCCCAACTGCAGATGGTTCAACTGCCCAGACCGCGGGAGAATAAGGAACAAGAAGATTGGACTTTATTGCCATCCATCACAGTGAGGAATGTGGGAATCCACTGTGGTGGATGTTTATGTTAACTTTTATGTAGTTGTGTGTCTTGTTGCTTTTTTTTAGTATGGCTGTATGGTAATTTGAGTTTCACTGTACCTTAATTGGTACATGTGACAATAAACTGACCTTTGAACCTTTGAAAATGTTGGAATAACTCAGTGGGACAGGCAGCAATTCTGGAGAGAAGGAATGGGTGACGTTTTGGGTCGAGACCCTTCTTCAGACTGGTTAGAGGTAAGGGAAATGAGATATAGACAGTGATGTAGAGATAAAGAACAATGAATGAAAGATATGCAAAAAAGTAACGATGATAAAGGAAACAGGCTATTTATTGTAAGCTCTTTGTAGGATGAAAATGAGAAGCTGATGCGACTTGGGTGGGGAAGGGATAGAGAGAGAGGGTATGCCATATCATTATTCATACCACTGGGCTGTAAGTTGCCCAAGCAATACATGAGATGCTGTTCCTCCAATTTGCATTTAGCCTCACTGACAATGGAGGAGACCGAGGCCAGAAAGGTCTGCATAGTAATGGGAAGGAGAATTAAAGTGTCCAGCAACTGGGAGATCAGGTTGGTTCACAGGGGCTGAGCGAAGGTGTTCAGCGAAACGATCGGCCAGTCTGCATATGGTCTCGCCGATGCATAAGAGTCCACATCTTCAACAACGGATACAGTAGATAAAGTTAGAGGAGGTGCAAGTAACCTCTGCCTCACCTGAAAGGACTGTCGGGGTCACTGGACAGAGTCGAGGGAGGAGGAAAAGCGACAGGTGTTGCATCTTCCGCGGTTGCAGGGCAAGGTACCTGGGGAGGTGATGGTTTGGATGGGAAGGATGAGTTAACCAGGGAGTTGCAGAGGGAATGGTCTCTGCTGGAAGGTGGAAAGGTGTGGAGATGGGAAAATGTGGCTAGTAGTGAGATCCCTAGGTGTTGAGATGGGAAAATGTGGCTAGTAGTGGGATCCCATTGGAATTGGGGGACATTTTGGACGTTCTTGCCTTAGAGGGAGTACAGAGAAGGTTCACCAGATTAATCCCTGGGATGGCGGGACTTGCATATGAGGAAAGACTGGATAGACTGGGCTTGTACTCGCTGGAATTTAGAAGACTGAGGGGGATCTTATAGAAACATATAAAATTCTTAAGGGGTTGGAGAGGCTAGATGCGGGAAGATTGTTCCCGATGTTGGGGGAGTCCAGAACCAGGGGTCACAGCTTAAGGATAAGGGGGAAGTCTTTTAGGACCGAGATGAGAAAACATTTCTTCACACAGAGAGTGGTGAGTCTGTGGAATTCTCTGCCACAGAAGGTAGTTGAGGCCAATTCATTGGCTACATTTAAGAGGGAGTTAGATGTGGCCCTTTTTGCTAAAGGGATCAGGGGGTATGGAGAGAAGGCAGGTACAGGCTACTGAGCTGGATGATCAGCCATGATCATATTGAATGGCGGTGCAGGCTCGAAGGGCCGAATGGCCTACTCCTGCACCTATTTTCTATGTTTCTATTATGTGTTGTAGATGACAATAAATGATTATAAATGAGTGGCTGATGGTCAGCACAGACCAGGTGGGCAGAAGGGTCTGTTTCTGTGATTACATCACTGACTTTTACCAAGACTTCATCAGTTTCTCATGCTGATTTACACTAAACATTTGCTATTCATTCCATGGGAGGCCTAGGTTTCTTAATTCTTTATTTATTATAACCATATAACCATATAACAATTACAGCACGGAAACAGGCCCGTTCGGCCCTACCAGTCCACGCCGACCACTTTCTCTGACCTAGTCTCATCTACCTGCTCTCAGACCAAAACCCTCCAATCCCCTCCCATCCATATACCTATCCAATTTACTCTTAAATAATAAAATCGAGCCTGCCTCCACCATCCATTCTAAATTTAGAGCAGTCCACAGATCAAACTTTATGTACGCACGCTATACTCACAGGATAACGGGTTATAGGCTAGTTAATTAAATCAATAGCTTTACCTAGTAAAAAAAAATCTAAAAGTTTCATCCAATGGAACAGCTCTGCTTGATAACATATTTAAACAATTTAGTGTATTTTTCTCAAAAGGTACCACAAAAAAACAAGAGTGCTGCCTGTGGGATCACACTGTGCAGAAATTAGCTGGAAACCCTGGGATGATTGCTACTTCTAAGATTTTGTGGTACACAAACTGATTGATGGGATCTTTATGCATAGATGAGCTGGCAGATCCTCTTGGCATCTTGCTGTGCAAAAGTGGTCTGGCCAACTACTTCAGGGATCTTCATATCATTATACAACGTGGAAACAGGCCCTTCGGCCCAACTTGCCCACACCAGCCAACATGTCCCAGCTACACCAGTCCCACCTGCCCACATTTGGCCCATATCCTTCTAACCCTGCCCTGTCCATGTACCTGTCCAACTGTTTCTTAAATGTTGCGAAAGTCCCTGCCTCAACTACCTCCACTGGCAGCTCGTTTCATACACCCACCACCCTTTGTTGAAAAGGTTACCCCTCAGATACCTATTAAATCTTATTATCTTCTCATTAGTCTGAAGAAGGGCACCCTTGCCCCTGCTATGTGCATATAGGCAACACAGCGCCTCCTGGTCTCCTGCTGAGTGCAAAAAGGCACCCAGGATCCTCCTAGAGTTAGAGAATCATAGACCAATGCAGCCTGGAAACAGCCAATCTTGCCTTTGCCAACCAAATTGATAAACAGTACTGGCTAGTCCAATTAGCCTGTGTTTACTTATAGCCCTCTAAACTCTTCCTGATCATTTATTGGTCCGCACATCTTTTGAACTTAATAATTATATCCACTTCTTTAGCATCCGCCAGCAGCTCATTCCTGATACAGACTACACACAAAGTGAAAACGTTGCCCCTCTCCCCACTCTAGTTTTAGAACCCACTACCCTGGGGAAAAATATTGTGAGCATTCACTGTACCTATGCCCCAGATGATCTAGCAAGTCAATAAAATCATCCCTCGGCCTCCTATGCTCAAATGAATAAAGTCCCAGTTTATCCAACCTCTTCCGAAACTCCAGCCCACATAATCCAGCTCAACAATCCTTCTGGCCCATTTCCTGAGCTCTTGCTCGGCACTGACAGGCATCCTGACTCCTCCCTCCCCCCCCCTTTGCCTTGGACACTTGCTGTGTGCAGGTTGCCATGTCCACACATTGACGGCAGTTCCTGCTTGTCTGGTGGCTGAAGCTCTTACGGGGGTGGGGAAGGGATGTGCCAGGCGCCATGGAAACGCAGCAGGCCCGGGTCGGGATGGGTCGGGGCGCCTCACCTGCCTGACGTTGCCCGGTATCTTAGCCCACGGGTAGTTCTGGCGGATGTGAAACTCCACGTCGATATTCATGGCAGCGGCCTGATACCTCCCCCCGCCTCTAATCTTCCGAGCGCTCTTCAATCCATGGCGGTAATTACTCGAGCTGTAATCCACAGAGCGCTGCGTTGCGCCGCGCCGCCGACAGCCGCTGCCCTTTCCCTCACCGGCACCGCGACGCCATCGCCGCCCGCCCCGCCGCCCTGCGCATGCGCCGGCCCGACAGCCCGCGCGTGCGCACTGAGGTCCGGGCGGACGGGCAAGGACCAATGCTCTGAGCAACAGCACGGTCAGGGTCAGGAAGGGTCTCGGCCCGAAACGTCACCCATTCCTTCTCTCCTGACTCGCTGAGTTACTCCAGTATTTTGTGATGCCATAGACAATAGCAAAGATAACAGAGGAGCAAGATAGACCACTCGACTGTAAAAACCGTAGTAGGTGATGGATACATTTCAGCGCCATTTTAGTAGGCAGATTGTGTGCTAGACTGGAGTGTTCACAACTCACTGCGATTTCTTCGTATATAAAATGTTTGCAAACAATTATTTTTGTTCAACTTCTTGGATAAGTTGATAGTTGACATATAAAACTTTCTTGAAGGGTTGCTGCTTCGTGATCTTTAAACTTTGAATGTTACTGATTGAATATTTGCACTAGAGATCCGCTCTATCAGGCCAACTGATCATATTTAATGAACTGTTCTTTGCTTTCTCTGTTAATTTTAATTTCATCTCCACGAGCTGTATCTCTTTTTGTTTTATATTTAAAAAGTCATGGAAGCAGAGTTAGGCATTTGCAAACTAGAACTCTACTGTATCCACAATATAATTGAAAAGACATTTAACTTTATACTTAGAGCCAAGAAAATTTGAATTTGTGGATTGATTAGTTAACCCTTGACAGCAACTAAAATGACCAATGCTGCCTGACGTGGGACAGAGGCATGAATCCAATTCAAATAGACACAGTAGTGGAGTAAATCACCGGGTCAGGCATCATCGCTGGAGAAAAGGATAGGTGATGTTTCAGGTTGGGACCCTTCTTCAGACATGGGGGGGGGAGGGAGAAGGGGAAGAGCTGGTATAAATCAGGACCTGATCTTTTCATTGGTTAGCTGATATGCGAAACAGTGCAACCCTGTATATCTCACACAAAATGATGTAATCTTACCATGAATGACAGAAATAAAAAGTGTTATCCTTGTTTATGAAGTTCATTTTTGAATGATGTAAAATTGAAGAGGGTTGGTGCAATATACTGCTAACCCACAAATGTGTCATTATGAGATACTCACATTTGAAAAATCTATAAATCAGAAAAAAACCAAGAAGATGCCTATGTTATTTGATCAACTTATCGGTTGAATTTAAATATGACATTTTTACAGGTTGTAGGGTAGTGGGTAAGAATCGTGTTAATGCATGTGACTAATTTTTCACAAAAGTGAGGGTTAGCACTATATTGCACCGACCCCCTCAATTATAAGGACTTCTGTATCAGTGTAGGTATGTATGCATTACATTTTATTACATTAATATGGAATGAAAAACTATCTTGACATGTGTTCATAGTTATTTTATTCACGATATTAGGAATTCTGGAAATAAGTTTGATGTCACTGATTGTGAATGCATATGAGTAGGCCCTAATGAAATGTATGTGAGAGAAGAGAGAGGGGAGAGAGAGGAGAGGGGCAGAGAGAGGAGAGAGGGGGAGAGAGAGAGAAGAGGGGGAAAGAGGGGAGAGAGAGAGAAGAGGGGGGAGAGAGAGAAGGGGGGGAGGGAGAGAGAGAGAGTGGTCCATCTTGCTCCGCTCTGTTATCTTTGGCCAATAGGTGCAGGAATAGGCCATTCGGCCCTTCGAGGCAGAAACCCCATTCTATGTGATCACGGCTGATCATCCACAATCATTATCCCGTTCCTGCCTTCACCCCAAATCCCTTGATTCCGCAAGCCCTAAGAGCTCTATCGAACTCTCTCTTGAATGCATCCAGTGAATCGGCCTCGACTGCCTTCTGAGGCAGAGAATTCCACAAATTTACAACTCCCTGGGTGAAAACGTTTTTTCTCATCTCAGTTCTAAATGGCCTATCCCTTATTCTTAAACTATGGCCCCTGGTTCTGGACTCCCCCAACATCGGGAACATGTTTCCTGCATCTAGCGTGTCCAATCCCTTAATAATTTTATATGTATAAAGACTCAAAGAACATCCCTGAAGAATTTCAATGTGAACACACACCTGTTGGTACAGTATAAGGTGAATAGCCACAATCCTTTCCCCAGGGTTGGGGAGTCTGATGCAAAAAAAACCCCAAGCTTTTTTGAATAGTGAAAGGCTTGGATAGAGTGGATGTTTCCACTAGTGAGAGAGTCTAGGTCTAGAGGTCATAGCCTCAAAATTAAGGGACGTTCCTTTAGGAAGGAGATGAGAAGGAATTTCTTTAGTGAGAGGGTGGCGAATCTGTGGAATTCTGCCACAGAAGGCTGTAGAGGCCAAGTCAATGGATATTTTAAAAGCAGAGATAGAAAGATTTTTGATTAGTATGGGTGTCAGGGGTTATGGGGAGAAGGCAGGAGAATGAGGTTAGGGAGAGATAGATCAGCCATGATTGAATGGCAGAGTAGACTTGATGGGCCGAATGGCCTAATTCTGCTCCTATCACTTATGACCTTATGACAAGCTGCTGGAGGTACTCACTTCCTTTCACAAATGCCACCTGATCCACTGAATTGCACCAGAAGTTTGCTTTTGTTGCTCACGATTCCAGCATCTGCTGTCTCATGTGTCTCCAGTTTATTGCTGGGGTAACTCCACATCTGTGGAAGGGAGAGCCGTTATGTCACCCATCCTTTTTCTCCAGAGATGCTGCCTGACCCGCTGAGTAACTCCAACACTTTATGTCACTACCCATGTTCTTCGGAGATGCTGCCTGACCTGCGGAGTTACTTTGTGCCTTTTATGTTCCTCCAAACAGTCATGGTGTTCGATTGGGACCTAAAGAGGGGGAGAGTCTAAAACTGGAGGGCACAGGTTTAAGGTGAGAGGGGAATGATTTAAAAGGACCCGAGGGGGCAATTTTTTCATACAGAAGCTGGTGCATACAAGGCACAAACTGCAGAGGCAGGTACAACTATGAAAATTAAAAAACACTTGGACAGCTATGTGTATAAAATAATTTGAAGGGATATGGGCAGAGCACCAGTAGGTGGGGAAAAGCTGAGTTACCCCATTTGGTTACCTTGGTCAAGTCAGGTCCAAGGGCCTGTTTCCATGCTATAAAGCTCTGACGCTGGGAACAACAAGCTGGATCATCGTAAGGTAATTGATTTTGCCGAACCAGGGCGGATTCATGAACATGATTCTTGATTCTTCCCACTGTTTTTAGATTACTGTATGGTCTTCCAATACACAAAGGATCTCCCAACCTACCTCATTATGGAACTTGCACTTTCTTTTATCTGCATTTTCTCTGTAGTTGTAATGCTCTCATGCTGTAATACTGTATTCTGCATTCTGATATTTATCTCATGGCCCGTCGATGTGGTTTCATTTGGGTATTAAGGCCTACCCACATTCATTGTTAGAGAGGATAATTTGCAAGACGAAATTGGGTTGTTCTCATGTTGCCAACTGAAAATCAAGCAAAGGTGTCCTTTTCAAAAGGAAGGCATAATAAATAATTCAACTACAGAAACAAAAGGGAAGATGAATGGAATGTTTCTGACTGTTACCTGGTCATTATTGTGCCAGAAGCTCCTATTTCTGGAAGAGCTCTCTATTACTTTTTTAAAAACCTGTGGAAAGCTTGAGGGTACAGACTCATGAGGACAACCATAACCTTGAACTTGCGCGAGCTTTCCATTAGATCATGGCTAACCTTAATGTTAACTCCATGCACATATTTTTATTTCATCTCTCTCAATGTCACCTAATTTTGAACATATTTCACTCTTTCTTGTTGGAGATAACATGCCAAGCAAGGGCAACATCATTTAAATAACAATGTTTAAATCTCAAATATACAAATCAAAATAGATTCAAGATTCAATTTAATTGTCACATTTACCAATTAAGGTACACTCAATATATTTGAGTTACCATATATTTTAGTGTTTCCTCCATAAGATGCTGACAATAAAATCATGCAAATAAAGTTGTTTTTTAATGTCAATATGAATGCTTTGTAATTTAAATTGAAATCACCTTTCCTCTGTTTTGGGCACTGCATTCCAGATTGCAGCAACTGGCTGTATCAAAGTATCCTCCTTATCTCTCTTCTGATTCTCTTCCTAATTATTTCCAGTGAGGCAATTTATTTCACAAGGTGATCAATTTCTTGCAAAGAAGACTGGACTTGCATTTAATTACCAGTAATACATCCTTAGGTGCTTCATGTGCGCATTATCAGATGAAATGTATAACTGGACCAAAAAAAAAAAATGGTAATATTGATTAAGGGGCGAGTCTTGAGGTGGATGGAAAGATGGAGGGTGCATAGCTATGGGAAGGGAATTGCAGAGCTTAGAATGCAGGTGATACAAATAGGGGACACATGAGAGGCTAGACTTAGTTCTCAGAGGGTTTTCAGAGAAATGAATCAATGTGAGCATTTCCAAACCAGATGGGAATTGTACACAGAGTGGTTGCTCAGATTGGTCAGTAAACATAAGGGAGATGGAAAATTAATTGAAATATAGACAATATACAACAGACAGAAGGTGTAGGTGTAGGCCAATCGGCCATTCGAGCCAGCACCGCCATTCGCTGTGATCATGGCTGATCATCCACAATCAGTACCCCGTTCCTGTCTTCTCCCCATATCCCTTGACTCCGCTATCTTTAAGAGCTCTATCTAACTCTCTCTTGAAAGCATCCAGAGAATCGGCCTCCACTGCCTTCTGAGGCAGAGATTTCCACAGATTCACAACTCTGGGTGAAAAAGTTTTTCCTCATCTCCGTTCTAAATGGCCTACCCATAGAATCAGTAAATTATATAGAATCCAAACCAGAGCAACCTTTCAGCCTAATGTCCTCATTTGTACTCCACATGCAGCTCCTATCACTCTCCCTTCATCCAACACTACTCCCATAATTGAAAAGGATAGTCTAATTTTATGAAAAGATATCCAAACTTATTTTACAACTAATTATTTTATTTTACTTATTTTACAACTTTGTTAGATAGAGCTCTAGGGGCTAGTGGAATCAAGGGATATGGGGAGGAGGCAGGCACGAGTTATTGATTGGGGACGATCAGCCATGATCACAATGAATGGCGGTGCTGGCTCGAAGGGCCTCCTCCTGCACCTATTTTCTATGTAACTGCGTGTCATGGAAATCATTAGTCAGTGCAACTGTGAACTGGTACTGAATGCTCAGTGTTGATAGAAGAATTGACAGTATTACACAGATAACAAAGCTACCTCATGTCAAGCAAACAGTCCTGGTTTCTGTGTGTATTATTGGAAATCAATAAATTCCTTCACTCAGTTACACATTTCCTAATGCTGGTGGGATTGAAAGGTCAGAATATAAAACAACGATACTGTATAAAACAAATGACATTACTCAAGGGGCTGCAGGAACAGAGTAATTTTTTCAATGGACTGATAAAATAATTTCTGACATTAGGATGGTGCTTCCAAAATCAGGAGGTACTGCCAAGTGTACTCAGGTTGCTTCACAAGGTTTTTCTTTCTTTCTTAAGAAGGAAGATGTATACTTTTATTCTTTCTCTTTCACTTTTATCTTTCCATCTCTCTTTGTTTGTCGCTCCATCTTTTTCTTTTCTAGAGGTCTGAACAACAATCCAGAATCAATTTCAAAATGTACCATGGCAACTGGAGGATTCAAATTCAATTAACTAAATAAATCTGGAACAAAATGCTGGCATCAGAAACAGTGAATATGAAACACTATATGTTGCTGGTTCACTGAGATTCTAGAGAATGACATCTGCTGGCAGACTCCAGACACACAGCAATGTGGCAGGCTTCAAAGTGATCCTCTCTATTGGTTCAACAAGCAGTTCACAGGAAATTAAGGAAGTCCAATAAATGACGATCTACCTTGAGTGTTATGAATAAAAAGTTTATATTTTTAACAGAAAGCGGCTCCAAGATAGGCCTATGAATATGGAGTGATAAGGAGGACATGCAGGTAGAAGGGATTAGTTTAACATGGCATCATGTTGTAACACAGATATTGAGGGCCATGGGGCCTGTTCCTATGCTGCACAGTTTTATATGTAGAAAGAAACTGCAAATGCTGGTTTATACTGAAGATAGACACAAAGTGCTGGAGTAACTCAGCAGTTCAGGCACCATCTCTGGAGAAAAAGGATGGGCGACGTTTCGGGTTGGAATCCAATCTGAAGAAGGGTTTTGACCCGAAACGTCACCCATCCTTTTTCTTCAGAGATGCTGCCTAACCCGCTGAGTTATTCAGCTCTTTGTGTCTTTCCGGTAAAACCAAGCATCTGCAGTATTGTATGTTATATTTCAGAATGTCCAAAAGAAGGCAAGTATACTTTGCAAAATTATCTCCAAATTGCAAAATCTAGCAGCTTGGACATTTGAAAAGTGGATCTAAAGTAATTATACGTCAGAGATGTAGGTGATCATATTTAACATTTCCTTTCATGATTAAAGGAGATTATTTAATCCATCAAATGCACAATGATTTATGTAGTAATATCATTCCTGTGTAGCCTATTCTACCTACATTTCTATTAACTCCCACAGATTTTATCATTCACAGGGGCAAGTTACAGGGGCCAATTAACCTACCACATTGCACATCTTTGGGATGTGGAAGAAAATAGGAGCATGCAGGGAAACTCCCACATAGCCACAGAGAGAATGTGCAAACTCCGCACAGACTGCAGTGGAGATCAGTATTAAACCTGGGTCACTGACACAATGAGACAGCAGCTCTACTACCTGTACCATTGTGTCACCTAATAATTTTTAAACAGTTAACCTCTTTGAAACAGTTAGTTCTACACACCTGATTTTAATTTTTTTTGATTCAGAATCATATTTTTATAACAATAATTCACGACACCCAAGATATGGAAATTGAGATGGTTAACACTGAATCTCAATTACAAATTTTAATAAAGCATGATTAATAATCGTGAAGAAGGGTATTGACTCGAAACATTGAAGAAGGGTTTTGACCCGAAATGTCACCCATTCCTTCTCTCCAGAGATGCTGCCTGTCCCGCTGAGACTCCAGCATTTTGTGTCTACCTATGATTAATAATCAATTCAGGACACTTTAATCCAAAAATAAAAAGCTGCAGATGCTGGAATTCTGAAATCAAACGAAAATGCTGTAAATACTCAACAAGTCAGGCAACATCAGTGGAGAGAGAAACAGATTTAATATCTCAGGTTAATCACTTTTGTCAGAACTACTAATGGTCATGTTTGGTAAAAGCTGGCTCTGGATTACTGCCGTTTTAAGATGATGCTTATAATTGTTTTAACTCCACCTCATATTTGAGAAATACTTTGCACTCCCTTCTTCCTTGCAATGTTGCTGTTCCACACTGCTGCAAATTGTTATTTTACAATCTTGTGCTGAACTTTAACCATTTGGAGCTTTATTTCTTTTTTCACCCCATTCTCACAGAATACCTTACACAAAGTGGTAGTATTTCAAAAAGCCAATGACTTGCAACATTATAAATGATTCAGCAACGTATCTCTGCAAACATGAATCACAAATGGGTGTGAATTTGTATGACTCAGCCGAGAGCATTTACTTATCAGGAAGGACTTAAGGTTAATCTATTTATGATAACAATACGCAATGAGGCTATTCTGCACTTTAGATCAATGCTGGTGCCCAGCAGAGGATCCCATCAGTTCCATTCCCTTTCCACATTTCCATGTCCCGTACAACTTATTCTCTCTCACAGGTCTATCAACAGTTCTGATTATTTTTTTGTCACTTACCTACATTAAGAGTGATATAGAGGCTCAAAAGACTGCAGAAGTTATAAACTACAGCAAAAATGAACTGCTGGAGGAACTCAGTGGATCAGGTGGCATCTCTGGGGAAAGATGACCTCAGATGAAGGGTCTCGATGTGAAACGTTGACTGTCGATTTCAATCACAGATGCTGCCTGACTTGCTGAGTTCCTCTAGCAGCTCGGTTTTTGCTGAAAGGAAAATTTATTTGGCCAATTAAACTATTAGCACATTTTTGGGATGTGGGAGAAATCATACCACCACTAGAAGAATGAATCAGACTCCACACATTCTGCATTTAAGATCAAGATTGAACCCAGATCCCTGGAATTGTGAGGCTGCCATATTAATTCTTGCACCAGCATTTCAGGAAGATCAAAACAAAGGCCATATAATCTGAGGTGGTCATTAATAAATCCAAAAGGGAATTTGGTAGGAATTTCTTTACCCAGAGAGTGGTGAACGTGGAGCTTGCGGCCAACGAGAGTGCATATCTGACATATACACATTCTTAAAATAAATCACATTAAAACTCCAAAGACATACAGGTTTGTAAGTTAATTAGCTTGGTAAACGTTTTAAAAAATTGTCCCTAGTGGGCGGGGATCGCTGGTCGGCACGGACCCGGTGGGCCGAAGGGCCTGTTTCCGCGCTGTATCTCTAAACTAAACTAAACTGTTCATAACAAGGATTCAGTAGCATTAAAAAATAAAACTTAGGACACCCACAGTTTATAACACAGCTTGGAGAATTACAATTAAGAAGGGTCCCGATCCAAAACGTTTTCTATTGATGTTCTCCAGAGATGCTGCCAAACCAGGTGAGTTACTTTAGCACTTAGTGTCCGTCTTTTGCAAGCATCCAACTGCGGTTCCTTGTTTCTACAATTCTTTTTTTGCTTTTGTTAAAATTATTGTGAAGTAAAAGCAAAAGATTTATTGCTGCTGTCAAGCCAATATTTATCCCTCTCCCAACATCACTGAAAGTCTCATGATCTGGTCAATATCACATTGATTTTTGCGAGGGCACTATTTTGTTGCCTGGTTTCCTATGTTACAACATTTAATTGGCTATAAGGTGTAATGGGACAACCTGTGATTGCAAAAGATGCTCTAGAATTGCAAGACATTCCATTGTAGGTTGACACTTGTGTCACGAATGAGTTGGTCCAAGGTGTTGACAGGTGTCAGAGGTTATGGGGAGAAGGCAGGAGAATAGGGTTAGGAGGGAGAGATAGATCAGCCATGATTGAATGGCGGAGTAGACTTGATGGGCCAAATGGCCTAATTCTACTCCTATTCCTGATGACCTTAACACAAGGGCATGGTGATTTTGGTGACGTGGATTGTGGGTGGAATGCATGTTCACTTTCTTTGTAGTAGTAACATTATATTCTGCACTCTGTTTCCGTGCTATTTTTATCATGTACCTGTTGTACTCATGTATGGTATGACTTTGTCAGCTTTGTCAGCTCTGGCAGTTCAAACGGTCCTCAGTATTGGAGCATGGGTTTTATTTTGTCCTTGAATGTAAGCATACTAATGTTTACTTTCTATGTTTCTATGTAATATTAGTTTAGGCTGATTCAGTGTGAGCTATGTCATGGTTGAAAATAACCAGGTTGACAGAGGGAAACATTCAAATCCTCTGAGGAAATGCAACAACCCTGCTGACATCTAGGCATTTCTGGTCCTGGACTGCTCAAACTGGAGAAAGAGCATTTGAATGGTATTAAGAACCCCAAATTAGACAATAGACAATAGGTGCAGGAGTAGGCCATTCAGCCCTTCGAGTCAGCACCGCCATTCAATGTGATCATGGCTGATCATTCTCAATCAGTACCCCGTTCCTGCCCTCTCCCATACTCCCTACTATTCTTAAGAGCTCTATCTAACTCTCTCTTGAAAGCATCCAGAGAATTGGCCTCCACTGCCTTCTGAGGCAAAGAATTCCACAGATTTACGACTCTCTGAGTGAAAAAGTGTTTCCTCATCTCCATTCTAAATGGCCTACCCCTTACTCTTAAACTGTGGCCCCTGGTTCTGGACTCCCCCAACACTGGAAACATATTTCCTGCCTCTAGCGTGTTCAATCCTTTAATAGTCTTATATGTTTCAAAAAGATCCCCTCTCATCCTTCTAAATTCCAGTGTATACAAGCCCAGTCGCTCCAGTCTTTCAACATATGACAATCCCGCCATTCCGGGAATTAATCTTGTGAACCTACGCTGCCCTCCCTCAATAGCAAGAATGTTCTTCCTCAAATTTGGAGACCAAACATGCACACAGTACTCCAGGTGCGGTCTCGCTAGGGCCCTATACAACTGCAAAAGGACCTCTTTGCTTCCATACTCAGCTCCTCTTGTCATGCCGTACAACTTATTCTCTCTCACAGGTCTATCAACAGTTCACTGCCTTCTGTACCTGCATGCTTACTTTCAGTGACTGATGAACAAGGACACCCAGATCTCTTTGTACTTCCTCTTTTCCTAATTTGCACCATTCAGATAATAATCTGCCTTCCTGTTCTTACCACCAAAGTGGATAACCTCACATTTATCCACATTAAATTGCATCTGCCATGCATCTTCCCACTCACACAACCTGTCCAAGTCACCCTGCATCCTCATAGCATCCTCCTCACAGTTCACACTGCCACCCAGCTTTGTGTCGTCTGCAAATTTGCTAATGTTACTTTTAATCCCTTCATCTAAGTCATTAATGTACAATTCACTTGTTGAAACCAAGCAAATGTCCTGCATAAGCAGCAGAAGGAGCCGACCACTTTACAAACTACCCACTTGCCTGGCTGCCCAGATGAGCACCTTCTGCACCATTTGTGGACGAGTTTAGGGTTTCCACATTGGCCATATTCAATCAGCTTGGAACTCAAAATCAGAGTGGAAGCAAGGCATTTTCAACCCTGAGGGAAAGAAAACAAAGATAAGGGAAAGAAGAAAAATCAGATTTATGCTCACACGATGGCACAGTGGTAGAGCTGCTTCCTCACGGTGCCAAGAGAACCGGGTTTGATCCTTACTATCTATTGTTACAATGTGTGCGGAGTGTTCACCCTGTGACCACGTGGGTTTTCTCCAGGTGCTCGTTTCCTCTCACATTTCAAAGACATGCAAGTTTGTAGGTTAATTGGCTTCTGTTAAAATCACCCCTTGCGTGTAGGATGCAAAAGGGGATAACATCGACCTGAGACTACACATAGAAACATAGATGCAGAAGGCCATTTGGCCCTTTGAGCCAGCACTGCCATTCATTGTGATCATGGCTGATCATCCACAATCAGTAACCCGTGCCTGCCTTCTCCCCATATCCCTTGATTCCACTAGCCCCTAGAGCTCTATCTAACTCTCTTTTAAATTCATCAAGTGAATTGGCCTCCACTGCCTTCTGTGGCAGAGAATTCCACAAATTTGCAACTCTCTGCGTGAAAAAGCTCCTCCTCACCTCAGTTTTAAATGGCCTCCCCTTTATTCTAAGACTGTGGCCACCGAGCCTTGCGGCACTCCACACGCCACTGCCTACCATTCTGAATAACCTATTCCTTTTCTCCAGAGATGCTGTCTGATCTGCTGAGTTACTCCAGCTTTTTGTGTCTATCTTTGGTTCTAAAGACCTTTGACTTAATAGGTTAACTTGTTTATCTCTGCACAGGGATCTTGGAGTGCAGGTGCTTGGTTCCTTGAAGGTTGAGTCATAGGTAGATTAGGTGGTCAAAAAGGCTTTTGGCACATTGGCCTTCATCAGCCAGAGTATTGAGTATAGAAGTTGGGAGGTCATGGTGCAGTTGTATAAGACGTTGGTGAGACTGCATTTAGAGTATTGTGTTCAGTTCTGGGCACCATGTTATAGGAAAGATATTGTCAAGCTTGAAAGGGTTCAGAGAAGATTTATGATGATGTTGCCAGGACTCAAGGGTCTGAGCTATAGGGAGAGGTTGAGAAGGGTGGGTCTCTATTCCTTGGAGCGCAGGAGGATGAGGAATAAATCGGGTAGATGCACAGAATCTCTTGGCCAAAGTAGGGGAATCGAGGAAGGGGAAAAGATTAAATAGGAATCATATCATATCATATCATATATATACAGCCGGAAACAGGCCTTTTCGGCCCACCAAGTCCGTGCCGCCCAGCGATCCCCGTACATTAACACTATCCTACACCCACTAAGGACAATTTTTACATTTACCCAGCCAATTAACCTACATACCTGTACGTCTTTGGAGTGTGGGAGGAAACCGAAGATGGGTAACGTTTTCACACAAAGGGTGGTGGGTGTATGGAACAAGCTGCCAGAGGAGGTAGTTGAGGCTGGGACTATCCCAACGTTTAAGAAGCAGTTAGACAGGTACATAGATAGGACAGGTTTTGAGGAATATGGACCAAACGCAGGCAGGTGGAGGACTAGTGTAGCTGGGACATGTTGGCTGGTGTGGTCAATTTGGGCCGAAGGGCCTGTATCCACAATGTATCACTGTATGACTCGATGACTCACTCTAAATGCTGACTGACCTCGTGGGGATTTCTAGCATTTCCTGCTTTATTTCAGACTTACACTATCGTATGTGCTTTACTTTGAAAGAGTCTGGAGATACATATAATCAAAATCAGGCAAGCATTGTATTTCCTCATATCAGTGAAAAAACACTTTTGTGACAAATTGAAAGTTTTGTAGGGTTAATTTAGATTGAATTTAAATATTTGAACGACCTTACTGGGCTTTCAACACACATTAAACAACAAGAGAGAGCTAGATAGAGCTCTTGAGAATAGCGGAGTCAGGCAGGGACGGGGTACTGATTGAGAATGATCAGCCATAATCACATTAAATGGTGGTGCTGGCTCAAAGGGCCGAATGGCCTACTCCTGCACCTATTGTCTATTAAACCTGTATATGCATGGCCAGGATGCTTCACAGAAGTGTTACAAAACATTGACACTAAATCGTACAATTAACTTGTTAGTGAAGTTAGAGATTGTCGGGGTTTAGGCTGCTGACGGCTGCAATGGAGAGTTTAAATTCAGGAATGCAAAAGTAGCTGGAATTGGAAGAACATCACGGATTGAAGAATTGGAAGAGATCACAGAGATAAGGATTGAGCCCACGGAGGGATTTGGAAACAAGGTGCTTTGGAATTGAGACTTTGCTGAACTTGAACCAATTCAGATCATCAAGCACAGAACAATACATGATTGGGATTTGGTGCAAAGTGCCATTGCCCCCTGCCCAGGATTTTTTTTTGTTGCTCTGCAAATGAAGCAATTTTTTATTTACTTTTCAAAACTTGTACAAATAATCTGAACTCTGCCTCTATGTACTTATTCATCTTGGTGTCAAGGTGAGGTCAAGTCCAGTCATTCAATTTTATTTGTATAGCACATTTAAAAACAACCCACGTTGACCAAAGTGCTGCACATCTGATTAGGAAAAAAAAAAAAAAAGTTACAGTGGCAGGTACATTAAGCTTTTTATCCCTGTACTTCAAGCCATATACGGTGAAGTCACACCCAATCCCTTGGAAGGATTGGTTTTATTGCAGCTGATATAAAAATTGAACCACACATTTCTCTCAGCTCAGTGAGCTGCGGAAGGCATACACAGCAGAGGCGAAATGGGCAACACTCACGTAAGTAAAAATGTAACTAGACTTTAACAAAACCCACTCAAATGGATACTGTGTCTGAATTTCCTGCTCGGACATTTGCTCAAGTGATTGTCCCCTGAAAATCATCCGAACCAAGTTGTAAAAGATTTCTATAAAATATTCCATAAAGTTTGTTTTAGAAGGTTTTATTGATTCCCAATGTAGGTTGACCTCTTAATAATTTTCATAAGTTAACTGTCATTGGAGTGGATTAATTGGCAATGAGACACTTACGTCTCTTTTTGCATTACCATGGAGTTGTTTTTCTAATTATCATATATCATATCATATATATACAGCCGGAAACAGGCCTTTTCGGCCCACCAAGTCCGTGCCGCCCAGTAATCCCCGTACATTAACACTATCCTACACCCACTAGGGACAATTTTTACATTTACCCAGCCAATTAACCTACATACCTGTACGTCTTTGGAGTGTGGGAGGAAACCGAAGATCTCGGAGATGTTTTGCACTATTGCCTTTTTTTAATTTCCAATCTTTTTCTTTACTGTCTTGCACAACTTGTGTAATTTATATTTGACTTATGTTGTCGTGTTGTCTGAGTGGATGTGCCTGTGATACTGCTGCAACCAAGATTTTCATTGTATCTGCACCTCACCGTACATGTGCATATGGCAATAAACTTGATTTGAATTGAGGCACAAGAAACTGCTGGAAACTACAAATGCTGAACTACAGCCACATAAAACAAGGTAGTGGATGAATTCAGTAGATCAGACAGCATCTGGAGAGAGATTGGAAAGGCGAAGTTTCGGGATGGAACCATTTGGAATGACTCAACAGTACTCGGTTGTCCCGAGTTAAGATATCTCTTCATGTTTCTTTTTAAAAAGTATTCAAGGGATATGGGCTTTGTAGTATAAGAAAATAACTGCAGATGCTGGTACAAATCGATTTATTCACAAAATGCTGGAGTAACTCAGCAGGTCAGGCAGCATCTCGGGAGAGAAGGAATGGGTGACGTTTCGGGTCGAGACCCTTCTTCAGACTGGAGGCTTTGTAGGCTTAGCTAGCATTTAACTTTCTCTCCTTAGTTGCCCTTGAGAAGGTAGTGGTGTGCTCCCTTCTTGAACCACTGCAGTCCTTGAGGTGTGGGTATATGACAATGGTATCAAAGCGAGAGACACCACGATTCTGGCCCAGCGACGGTGTTGGAGTGGCAATATGTTTCCAATCAGGTTGCTGTGTAGCTTGGAAGGCAATCACCATCTGTTGCTATCCCCATGCTTTTTCTGCTGTTGTCCTTCTAGTGGTGTGTTTGGAAGGTGCTATCTAAGGAATCTGATTGAGTTACTTCACTGCGTCCTGTAGGTAGTAGATGACTTTAATCTGAGGGCGGTGAATCTGTGGAATTCTTTGCTACAGAAGGCTGTGGAGACAGTCAGTGTATACATTTAAGGCAGAGATAGATAGATTCTTGATTAGTACGAGTGTCAGAGGTTATGGGGAGAAGGTAGGAGAATGGGGTTAGAGGGAGAGATAGATCAGCCATGATTGAATGGCGGATTAGACGATGGGCCAAATGGCCTGATTCTACTCCTATCACATGATCTTTTGATGATAACATCAATCCCCACTTTTATCTCGTAGGTCATGACCTGAGACATCACATATCCATGTTCTCTAGGTCCACTGAGTTACTCCAGCACTTTGTGTCCCACTATTATCTCCACAGTTTTCCTGTTCCCTACAGGTTAATACCTTCTGAAAGTGACAATAAATGAGACAGACCAGAGTGGACACAACCCAGGCATGATTCCCCAGGTATTCACCTATAAGAAGCTGCGACCTTCATTTCACCCATCCTGAGCTGTTGTCATAAGCCCAGACAAATGGCAGAATAGTTTAGTTTATTATCACATATACCGAGGTACAGTGGAAAGCTTTTTGTTGCATGCTATCCAGTCAGCGAAAAGGCTATGCATGATTACAATCAAGCCATCTACTGTGGACAGATATATGATAAAGGGTATAAAGTTTAGTGCAAAATAAAGTACAGTGAAGATAAACTAAGGGTCACCAATGAGGTAGATGGGAGGTCAGGATCATTCTCTAGCTCGTGAGGGGACAGTTCAGTTGCATAATAACAACAGGGAAGAAATTATTCTTGAATCTGGTTGTACCTGTTTTCAAACTTCCTCACCTCTTGCCTGATGGGAGAGGGGAAAAGAAGGAGTGGCCGGGGTGGGACTTGTCCTTATCCAAGTTAGACATGGCATCAAGAGATCATGGAGGAAGCCACACTCTTTCTTTTGGGTGTTGAAAGAGAGCCATGATCATCAAAGGGTGGCAGTATGAGGGCAATGGGCAGAAGAAAGAAGGAAGCAATAAATGACTTGCTCACTGTGTTCTCAAGAACAACAACAGCTTGAATTTACAGAGCACAGTCAACGTGGTCAAAAGTGAGTAATCCTAGATAAGGAATTTAGAGATGAAGCAAAATGTTTTCACAAGTTATGAACAGATTCAATGATTATTAAACAATAATAAAATGCTGTAATTTAAGGGATTGAAGGATAGAATGTTGGTGCGATGTATGATGGATAATTTGGAACAGGATGTGCTTAAAGGAAAGTTTGAGAACCTCTTATCTAAATGAATGTTAGAACAGGTTCAAGGCATATCAATCCAGTGATTGTTCATACCATAATCACCAGCAACAGGCCCCACTATCCAGCCCTGGCATTTAGTCACATCACATTTGATATCTTGCTTGATGCTTTTTACATGCCTTAACTCCATAATTTTCAATATCCAAAACCAACTAAGTCTACTGTTTTCATTGCTGTCCATCCCATTTCCCTCCAGTAGTTCAAGAAAACTAAGTACTCAATCTTATACCTGAAAGAAGGTGGCTGTACAACAGTAAGTGCGCTGGTTAGCAGCCAGCTGTAGATTAAGGTGGTGAGTCTAAGTTAAATCTAAGTGGAGTTAGTCATTTTGAACAATTGGATTCTGCTCTGCACTCCAACAGTCTTTGCATTGGAAGATAATTGTAATCTGCTAATATTGTAATTTATGATGTCTGAGTCAACAAAGATCTGCCCAGTGTGTTTGACACTGAAAGGTACTGAAGCATAAAGCAAAGTTTACAACCTAATTGCAGAAAAGCACACACAAGAAATGTTTGTCAATCCGCGTGAGAACTCTTAAAAACATCGGTTGCATGTGGTCAATAGTTCTGAACTCATAGACCTTTCTCAGACTGCCACATGACCGTGGAAAACTTTTGATGATACCCGTGTAGTTGGGCTTAGACTTGGAAGTCCAGTTATGCAAAAACCTGCCCGCTCTGATCTCTATATTGTATGAAAGGATCCAGTGCACTGGAGAAGATGAAAGGAATGATTTGCAATAAGGACATTGGAGGAAGGAAGTATTAAATAAAGTAAACTTTGGTCAAGCAGGTTAAATTGCCTCTGCCCATCCCTTCGTTCTTACGCTTGTCAAGAAATAATCAGCTTACTGAACCCCTGCCTGGAAAAGAGAGGGTGTATAAATGGGCTGCTATGGGTGGTATAGCTGATAGGTTACTTCTTAGTTGTAGCTCTACAACCATTACCAGCATACTAGCGATGATCCAGAGATGAGAGTTCAAATTCCATCATGGGAGCTGTGGAAGTATAAATTCAAATAATTAAATAAATCAGGGATACAAAAATAAAGACGATCTCAGTAACAATATCCATCAAATTATTGGATAGTTGTAAATCTCTCCCCTTAACTGGTCTAGCCTAAATGTGACTCCAAACCTAACAATGCGATTAACTCTGAGCCACAACCCAAGTTCAGAGATAGACAATAAATGCAGCCACACAGCACGGAAAAGAGCCCTTTGGTTCACACAACTATGCTGACCAAGATGCTCATTGGGTGTACACATCCAGTGTTAAAAAAAAACTTTTAAAACAACTAAGAGTTATTTAGATTAATTGACTGATGCATAGAAGATATTTTCTTTTGTGAGAGAGCCAAAAAATGAGATAGTGTGTACTAAAATTAAAAATAAACATTACCTCCTAAATAGTGGAGAGAATGCAAAACTTGCTTCCAGTAAGCGGGTCTGTGGAGATCATTTACAAAGGAGTTGGATACGTACTTGAGGAAAATAGTTTCACCTTGTTTGTTACCAAGAACAATGTTTGAATTTTGGATTTCCTGACTTGACGTTTGGTAGCTTAACAACCTATTCCTCCTTCCATGTCATACAGTCTGATGTATGAGTCAATGTGCTCATTTGATGCAAAATATAGTATGCTGGTAAAGGTTGTAGAGCAACAACTAAAGAGTAACAGAATTACGCTTAAAAAATAATGTTCCTATTCACTCTTGCAAAATGTTGACAAAGTGTAACAGCATTAGGTTGGAAGAAAGTTTGTGTGGGGATTGCATTTGTGACTTTACAAAAACATTCCATGCTTGCTTTAAGCAGAAGGCCAACAGGGCGATGTCATCTGTCCCATCAGACTCGACAGTGTCATTTCCCAGAGTCACTGTTGCAGACGTTACATTGACCTTCTTGAGGGTGAACCCACGGAAAGCAACTGGCCCAGACGGAGTCCCTGACCGCGTCCTTGGGAACTGCGCAGACCAACTAGCAGGAGTGTTCACAGACATCTTTAATTTCTCCCAACTCCGTTCTAAAATACACACCTGCTTCAAGAAGACCACTATCACCCCGGAGCCATAGAAAAGCAAGATCTCATGCATAAAGACTACTGTCCAGTGGCCTTGACATCCACCATCATGACGTGCTTCAAGAGGCTGGTTATGGCACACATTAAATCCAGCCTACTAATCAACCATGATCCACTGCAGTTTGCCTATCGCCACCAAAGATCCACAGCTAATGCCACCTCCCTGGCCCTACACTCATCCCTGGAACACCTGGAGAAGAAGGACAGCTACATCGGAGTCTATTCATTGACCACAGCTCAGCTTTCAATACCATTATCCCAACCAAGTTCATCTTCAAACTCGTGAAATCTGGAGTAAGCAACTCCCTCTTCAGCCCAACTTGTCCATGTGCGCCTGTTGCTAGCCTGAGCTAGTCCCATTTGTCCACGCTACCCTAAAACATGTACTTATCCAAAAGAATATCTGAAGAAGGATACTCACCCGAAATTTTGCCTGTCCATTCCCTCCACAGATGATGCCTCCATCACTTAGTGGTTTTACTCAAAACTCCAGCATCTGCAGTTCCTTGTGTCCCTACAATTCGAAGATCTTTTAAACGTTACTTGTAACTGTATCTGCCTCTCCCACTCCCTCCTGCAGCCGAGTCTCTTTTACACACCGTGATCATATAATCATATAATGTTTGGTGTACTTTATGGAAGTGAGTAATTCATGGTTTATTTTTCAGACAAGTGCTCAATACCATGTGCACTTCAGTGAAGAGGAGGATGCCAAGAAGATCAGAAAGGCGTGCAAAGGAGCAGGTACTCTAACGTTGCTGAATGGACAATATGTTTTCACTTGATTTGTGCACAGCTAATATTTTGAGATAAGATGCAGACATAATGGAACAAAATCATGACAGCTTAGGTGTCGACTGCTTTCCTCATGGCCAGATTAACAAGTAATAAAGCATTTTTAGCCTCCAAACAGAGATTCTGGGATCGTGCAATGAAATTAAAGTACAATTCTGACACAGTGGCACTCTCGATAGTGCAGTTGTTTCACAGCTCCAACGGCCCAGGTTCAACCTCCTGTCTGTGTGGAGTTTGCAAGTGCTCCTTGTGACTGAATGGATTTCCATCGGTTGCTCCAGTTCTCTCTCACCTGCCAAAGACCAGCGGGTTGATAACTTCATCAGCTGCTGGAAGTGTGACCCATACAAAAGAGAAGGGGGGGGGGTGGTCAAAGCATCAGGGCATGTATGAAAGAGAAGACTACAGGGAAGTAATTAGATGTACGTGATTGCTGGGATTGCTCTGAGACCCAGAATAAACTCAGTGGCCTGAATGGCCTTCTTTTAAGGGAACATGGCATGAGAAGTTTGTAGAAATTATTTTCCCCGGTCTTCTTGCTGAACTACCTGTGGATCCTGTGGCTTTGCCTTTGATGTGTTGCAAACAGATCAAATTAATGCATGGCTCAGAGGAAGGTGGATTGATGTTAGAGCTTCAGAAATCAGATTGATGGAGGAGCCAAGCATTTTGTTTTGGTGAATATGATGCCATTAAATAGAGATTATAACATGACTCCTACCTTTTGTTCTACAATAATGAACAGTGGTGTGCTTCAAATCCATCTTAATATGATAGTGGTTTCTCAGACAACACCACCAAGGTAATATTACCTGTCACTAGTTTCCAGTTGCTTCTTCTCATATTACATTTCAAAGCAAAACATCTGTTTGGCTTGTCCTCAATATGATGACCGTTCAAAGCACTACGGCAACACGAGGGATCGGCCCCGTGTCTATGTGATAAACTCTCTTCTGTTCTCTACCCAGCTGTAATTCTGCACCCCGTTGTTCCAAATAAGAAGTAATTTCTCCCTTGATATATATTTTCTATATCTTGCTTTCTTACGAGATAGGAGGCCATTTGGTCCATCAAGACTACGTCGGCTCTCACACCAATCCCATTCTTCCTATTTCCTCGCAGATCCTAGTATCTTATTATCTCCTACATGCCCATCAATTCCCCCGATTCTCCTCCATGCACTCTACACCAAGAACAATTCATAGAGGCCAATTAACCTACCGACCCGTATGACGCTGGGATGCGGGAGGTTCTGCTAGGTCTTAACTGTCCCTGTGGTCTTTTGTAAAATGGCAGTACTTTTGGTAGAGTTGCTGCCTCACAGCGCCAGAACCCCAGTTTCAATCCTGACTTTGGGCGTTGTCTGTGTGGAGTTTGCATGTTCTCTCTATGATTGAATGGGTTTCATCCAGGTGCTGTTCCTCCTGTTTTCTCCCACCTTCAAAAGATGCACAGTTTTACCAGGTTAATTGGCCAGTGTAAATTGCAATTAGTCTGTAGGCAAATGGTAGAATCTAGAGTGAACTGGGAGAACGCATGAAGAATAGGATTTATGCTGGGTTAGTACGAAATGATGATCAATGATTGGCGTGGACTCGGGCTCACGAGTCTGTTTTTATGTTGTATCTCTCTATGAAACTAGAGCACCCGTGGGAAACCCACGCCTTCAGAGGAAGAACAAATTCCATACGGAGAGCACCTGAGGTCAGGGATGAACCCGGGGTCACTGGAGCTGTGCATCAGCAGCACTAACTGCTGCATAGCCTTGCCGTCCTACCTTGACTTTTTCAAGCACTTCATCTATATTGCTCTATCATGTTATTTCTGCGACCAAATGTGATTTGCAACAGGCATTACAACCTATCTTAGCTGCACAATTTACTTTTGCGTTTCACAGGAACAGATGAAATCGCAATTATTAAAATTCTAGCGAGTCACTCTTCTGAACAGAGGCAGAAAATAAAAGAGAAGTACAGGATTCTGTATGGAAAAGTAAGTACAGCTTGCGAAAAGACTCAGGCGAAGTTTAACACATTGGAACAGGAGGAGGCAGCCATGTGGCCTCTTGTGAATGTTCCACCATTCCACGAGATCTTGGCGGATCTACGATCAATGATTATTTATCGATCAATTATGATACTTTATTGTCGTATTACCTAGGTGCAGTGAGATCTTTTGTTTTGCATACAAAGACTCCACTTTCCTGTTTTTGCACTTTAACCCTTCAATATCTTTTTAATAGAGGTCTCATCAATCTCAGTTTAAAATAAAACTGAGCATCATGTATGGAGCCAAAGTTTCTCCTGTCATCTGTATGTGGAAGTATCTCCAAACTTCACCTCAAAAAAGCCTGGCTCCAATTTTTAGTTTCTACTCCTTCATCCCAGACTCTCTGACCAGTGGGGAAAGTCTTGCTCACCGAACCTACCATTGTCCTACAACATTGGAAAAGTCATCCAAATCTTCCCTTAACCTTCTAAGTCCCGCAGTATAAAACCCTGGTTTTTGTACTCTTTGCACATCAACTCCATCTGTCAATTCTGCAAAATCTCACTTGCATTACTTCCAATAAAGCCTATTGGTGATCCAAATTGGGTGATTCACACTTCCAGTTCTTGAGGCAAGGTCTAATCAGCCTGAAGAAGGGTCCCAACCTGAAACAATGATTGCCCATTTCCTTCTATAGATGCTGCCTGACCAATTTTGTCTGTAAGTTGGAAAAGAGACGGAAATCATTTGATACAATAACTATAGCTCCACAGTATTGTAACGAATGACAGCAAAAGCACAGAAGACTGATAAGAAAGAACAATTACTAAAAGTGGAGAGTGAGAGACATGGCAAGAGAGAGAGACTTTGCATTTCCAGGAATGAACTTCCAGACAGTAAGATGTCTGAATTTAATAATAGTATGTGAGCTGGGTCGTATGTAGGGGATTCATAATTCAAACGTTTGTAACTCAGGGATCACCTGTATCCCATCTTAATTAGGGCTAAAGCAGATGACCTCATCACGCAGTGGTAAACAAATACCGGAACAAAAGGATTGTCTTTCCATTCCCTTTGTGAGGGAAACAGGCCGATCAGCCTGTCATGTCCAAGCAAACTATCAAACACACATTTACACTTATCCTTTTTTAGTTTTGTTTAGAGATACAGCATAGAAAAAGGCCCTTCGGCCCACTGAGTTCGCACCAACCAACGATCCCCGCACATTAACACAACCTTACACACACTGGGGACAATTTACATTTATACCGTGCCAATTAACCTATAAACATGTACATCTTTGGAGTGTGGGAGGAAACTGAAGATCTCAGAGAAAACCCACACAGTCACAGGGTGAATGCACAAAATCCATACAGACAACACCCGTAGTCGGGATCAGACCCACGACTCTGGTGCTGAAAGCACTGTAAGGCAACAACTCTACCGCTGCGCCACACTGCCGCCCTTAGAACTCTGGCAGTGACTGACTTAATCACCATACTACCATGCCCCTGTCATAATCTTTTTAATTCTCCCCACATCCCCATCAACTTTCCCCCGAAGAGTTTGAGCGAATTCTACCACTCACCTAAATGCTATGGGCAGTTTACAGTAGTCATTTAACATAGGACAGAGAACAGTGTAGCACAAACTTACCAAACTAAACATATTTTGGCAATGGGAGGAAACCAGAGCACGAGGAGGTGACCCACACATTTACATGGAGAATGCCCAATCCCACACAGACAGCACCTGACGTCAGGATTGATCTGGGGTTGCTGGAGCTCTGAGTCAGCAGCACAACCAGCTGCAGCCCTGTGCCATCAAAGCATTTCATTGGCTTTAAAGCTTTCTGAGCCACAATGGGATACCTGATAGTGCCATAAAAATTCAAATCTTGCTTGCTTTGCTTCTTTCCCTGTTTGTGATAATTCAATAAGGGAAGGTTTTGCAGCCCCCAGCTCACCATGGGCATGAATCAGTGTGAGGTCAAGAGGATGGGTGACATATTCTCATATGTGTTGGTAGTGCCGGTAAACTTGGCCATTACACCATTCCGGAGGAAACAACCAACCCGTCTCTCCGTTGCAGTGACCCTAGACTGAGACTTGTAGCCAATCTCCCACCCACTGACGAGGTTCCTCAGAGACCAAATGGGACTCAGAAGAACATAAGATGTTCTGATGGCCTGGAACAGCTAGAAGAATGAGTAACATAGGCTAACACTTCAGTAGAGTATCTCCCTGTTTTTCTCCACAGGATCTTGAGAAAATACTTCAAGAAGACCTCAGTGGGGACGTATTAAAGACACTATTGGCTATGTTAGATCAGCCCGGCTACTTTGATGCCAAGTTGCTG
Organism: Rhinoraja longicauda; assembly: GCF_053455715.1. Classification (NCBI taxonomy): domain Eukaryota; kingdom Metazoa; phylum Chordata; class Chondrichthyes; order Rajiformes; family Arhynchobatidae; genus Rhinoraja; species Rhinoraja longicauda. Next base: position 46,755,580 of record NC_135956.1, on the reverse strand, counting down.
AACAAGGCAATGAAAGGAGCTGGAACAGATGAAGATATCCTCATCGAACTTCTCTGCACACGAGCCAATTCAGTATGTTTGATTCTGCGAATATTATTGATAGCATAAACATATTCTGACGGCGGTCATTAAAAGGTATTCCCATGTATAAAGAGCTGAAAATTTAGATCATATGGCAAGGAAGCTGATTTGGCCCATCAGGCCCATGCTGTCTCTTTAAGTGGGATCTCCAGGTAGTCTCATGCTTTAGTCTCTTCCCATTGTCCCACAACACGAGTTGGCAATTGGTAGATATGGATATTCGAGATTCTGCAGTGATGATGAATTCGGGGCTAGGATGAACAAAGGTCAGAGGATTGGGGTGGTGGGAATGGTGGGTGGGGTTAGGTGGTGTGACCAATACATGTTGAGGTTTGGGGTGGGAACAGTGCCATTTGAGAGGGGAGGGTGGCCCAAAGGATGGAAGCAAAGTAAAATAATACATTTACTATTTGCTGGGTTACCACAAAGTGAACTCTTGCACACACACACACACACGCAAACACATTTATACACACACATGAGCATTCACTTAAGAATTCACATACACAGAGAAAAACACACACAAATATAAATACACACACACGGACACACACGCACGCACAAATACACACATAAGAATACACAGACACACACACAGATCATACACCCATAGGATCTCAATTCAGCAGAATGCTATTAGAGCCCTTTTAGACACTGTCAACCCCACATTTTGGGCAATGTTGCCAAAGGATTGTGGTGCAGGAAATGATGTCATTGGGAGCATGTCAGGCGTGAAAATCATGTCAGGCATAACCATATAACCATATAACAACTACAGCACGGAAACAGGCCCATTCGGCCCTTCCAGTCCATGCCGACCACTCTCCCTGACCATACAAATGGGACACATACCATTAAATGCACAATTGAAAATCTGTATTTATAAACTGGTTATTGCATTTCCCTCAGGGAAAACCAACTTCATTGCGCACAATGTTCTGCAATAGAATTTTGAGACAACTGTACCCTTGTGTTTGCACTCTGTGTGCTGCTGAAATGAGATTTCCTGCCACAAGATTGTAATTTGGAGAAAGAATAATAACGCTAAACATAGACATTAGATCCAATCTGGGAGTGGGAGGGGCTGTTGATATGGGTGGGGTGGGAAGTGGGGGGTCATCATCAGAGACTTTCCAGGAGCAAAAACACAAAAGAATACATTTACTATTTGCCGAGTTACCAAGAAGCAAACACCCGCACTCACATATATACACATACGAATGCACAGACACACGCACACTAAAATAAGCACAGACCCAGACATACACCAATATATACATACAGAGACAGAAACACACACAAAAGCATACACCACCACAAATATATAAAAATAACTATTTACAATATATTTACAACTATTGTAAATAGTTGTAAATATTTACAAATAATAGCCCAAACTATTTACAATATATATTAATGATTTGGATGATGGAATTAGAAGTAACACTAGCAAGTTTGCAGATGACACAAAGCTGGGTGGCAGTATAAACTGCGAAGAGGATGTTAGGAGGTTGTAGGGTGACTTGGACAGGTTGAGTGAGTGGGCAGATGCATGGCAGATTCAGTATAATGTTGATAAATGTGAGGTTATCCACTCTGGCTGCAAAAACAAGGATGCAGATTATTATCTCAGTGGTGTCAGATTAGGTAAAGGGGAACCGCAAAGAGACCTCAGTATCCTTGTACACCAGTCACTGAAAGTAAGTGAGCAGGTACAGCAGGCAGTGAAGAAAGCTTATCACATGTTGGCCTTCATAACGAGAGGATTTGAGTATAGGAGCAAAGAGGTCCTTCTGTAGTTGTATACGGCCCTGATGAGACCACATCTGGAGTCTTGTGTGCAGTTTTGGTCTAATTTGAGGAAGGATGTTCTTGCTATTGAGGCAGTGCAGCATAAGTTCACAAGGTTAATCCCTGGTATGGAGATACTGTCATATGAGGAAAGATTGGAAAGACTGGGCTTGTATTCACTGGAGTTTAGAAGGATGAGAGGGGATCTTATAGAGACGTATAAAATTTTAAAAGGACTGGATAAGCTGGATGCAGGAAAAATGTTCCTAATGTTGGGGGAGTCCAGAATCAGGGGGCACAGTCTAAGAATAAAGGGGAGGCCATTTAAAACTGAGGTGAGAAGAAACTTTTTCACCCAGACAGTTGTGAATTTGTGGAATTCTCTGCCACTGAAGGCATTGGAGGCCAATTCACTGGATGATTTTAAAAGATAGTTAGATAGAGCTCTAGGGGCTAGTGGAATCAAGGAATACGGGGAGAAGGCAGGCACAGGTTACTGATTGTGCATGATCAGCCATGATCACAATGAATGGTGGTGCTGGCTCGAAGGGCCAAATGGCCTCCTCCTGCACCTATTTTCTGTTTCTATGTACACACACATGCCCAAACACAAATGCACATGCAAACACGAATACACGCACATACACACACGTGCTCACGCACACAAATATGGACACACACACACATGCATGCACATACACTTTCTTCCTGCATTCAGTTTATTTTCGTGGAGTTGCATGCCACTTTAGTCACTGTCCCTGGCCTCCCACACCCTCAGTCTTTATTTCATCATTTCTATGATCTATAATGACACCTGGAACCTGCATCCTTAGTTCAGTTATGTCTAAACAAAACTTTGATGTGCATGTATGTACACATTTATTATTTACTAATTCTAATTTGTTTTTCAGCAAATTATTGCCACAAAAGAAGCATACAAACAAAGTAAGTTATTAGTAATTCCCGTGATGGCGGGACTGTCATATCTTGAAAGAATGGTGCAACTGGGCTCGTATACACTGGAATTTAGAAGGATGAGAACGGATCGTATTGAAACATATAAAATTATTAAGGGACTGGACATGCTCGAGGCAGGAAACATGTTCCCAATGTTGGGGGGGTCCAGAACCAGAGGCCACAGTTTAAGAATAAGGTGTAGGCCATTTAGAACGGAGATGCGGAAAAATGTTTTAATCCGGAGAGTTGTGAATCTGTGGAATTCTCTGCTTCAGAAGTCAGTGGAGGCCAATTCTCTGGATGCTTTCAAGAGAGAGTTAGATAGAGCTCTTAAAGATAGAGGAGTCAAGGGATATGGGGAGAAGGCAGGAACGGGTACTGATTGAGAATGATCAGCCATGATCACAGTGAATGACGGTGTTGACTCGAAGGGCTGAATGGCCTCCTCCCGCACCTCTTGTCTATTGAGAGGAGAAGAGCCAACTCCTGCAACTGTTTCTTCTGCTGATATTTTCAGGCATTGGTCTTCATGTTATCTTTGAACTTTCTGATTGTTGATATATTTATAGTCAGTTTATTCTAACTCCAGTGCCTTGTATGTGTTGTGTCAGAGGCAGTCAACAGTGTGTTTCAGGGTTAGCCTCAGCTTTGAGTGTCCTTTTAAGACTGCCATTGCATTGAACAAAGGCAGACAAATTCCAATTACTCTAAAGCACTAGTGCTTCCAATTCATTCCTTTAAGCTCCTCACTGTAACGCTTTTGTTACATCATCATTTGTACCATCTCCTACTGCAACTCGGCCTCCAAAGGCTCGACATGTTTCAGGCGATGGTGCACAGTGTGGAGTTTGCAGGTTCTCCCTGTGGACCGCGTGGGCTTTCCCTGGCTGCTCCAGTTTCCTGCCACATCCCAAAGATATGTGGGTTGGTGGGTTACCTGTCCAATGTAAATTGCTCCTAGTGTCTAGTGAGTGGTAGAATCGGGGGGGTTTGTTGATGAGATTGTGTGAGGACAATTTTTAAAAATGAAATTAATGCACGATTAGTATAGAAAGGTGACTGAGGTCTCCATGGACTTTGTGGGCCGAAGGCCCTGCTTCCGTCTTGTATGACTATGACCTTATGACCAATGTCATCACCCAACAAAGTTTTTTTCTTTAGGCCCTTCAGAGAGAGCACATCCACTGCCTAAAACTCCTGCCATGTCCCTGATATTGATGCACACCAGTATAATTTCCCGGGTAGGAACTTTAAGTTTCCAGGAAACTCACTGCATCATCTGCAGTGCAGAATTTGCTAAAGTTGCTCAGAAAGAAAAACTGTTTTGCCAAGGTCTTAGTGCTGATTTTAAATGATTGATGCATCCTCATGCCCCAGCACTGGGAAAGTCACTTGCTTGAAATTCTCCCACAGGCCCCCGGGTGGAGTGTGTTGTTTGAGGTTTGAACATCAGCCAGCACATAACGAAGAACGCTTCAAAACAGTGCCTTGGCATCCTTTGCAACGGTCTGCATGGGCTGATGGGCCTAGACTAATATGGTATTTGGCTCGGGGGGGCATTGTAGGCCTGGATGTTGTAGGTCCCGACAGTTTAGGTCCTGACACTCTAGGTTTCCGACGTTTTAGCTGCGGACGGTCTAGGTCCGGAGGCCCAGGCGCCGCCTAACGGAGGTTGCGTAGCAACCCGCCTCACTGCCTGGGCGGCCGCCATTGGTGGAGCAGGAGCATGTGGCCGCTGGCTGAGTGAGCTCACGTGGGCCGCAGGGTGGATGTCACCCTTTGTCCCTAATTTGGGAGTGAGGAAGTTGGCAACCCTACTAATACAGGACAAAGGCAGTCCCGTATGGAACAAATTAATTTAGCTCAAAATACGGGATGTCCCGGCTAATACGGGACAGTTGGCAACCCTATTTGGACAGGTACACGGACAGGAAAGACAGAGGGATATGGGCCAAATGTTGGCAGGAGGGACTAGTATGGAGGGGGCATCTTGCTTGGCAAGGGCAAGTTGGACCGAAGGGCCTGTTTCGATGCTCTATAACTCTGTGATGATCATAATACTCACCTAACTAACCAAACTTCTCATTGCTAGTTCAAATAGCTCTACAATTTTTTTAATCATTGTTTACTCAAGGCAAATTGCTACATTAAAGGTCTGTGTGGCTGTGTGTGTCTATCTCTGCAATGAAGTTGAATTTAATGCCAAATGCGTTGAGGTTCAGGTATAATGAAAATCTTGCTGCAGCAGCATCTGAGGCACATCAAATCAGACAAACACACAAATAAAATTATACCTAAATTATACATAAAATTTGTTAAAAAAAAGACTTAAAATTAGGCATTAGTGCAAAAACATAATTAGAAAAAATCAAGTCTACGGTAGTGCAAGAGGTGGACAGTAATGTTGACGTAGGATTAGGCTTGCACAGCCTGGTTCCTGAACCTGGTGATATGCGATTTCAGGCTTCTGTATCTATAAACCCATTGTAGCAGCGTGGCCCAGATGGTGAGGAACGTTGTCGATGGCCTGAGGCAGTGCTTAGTGTAGTTGCTTTCCATGGAAGGGAGGGCTGTGTCCGTGATGGACCAGGCCGAGTCCACCACTCTCTGCAGCTTCTTGTGTTCCAGTGTTGGATTTGCCATACCCAGCCATGACGCAACAAGTCATGATCCTTTCTACAGTACATCTACTGATTTGTCAGAGTATCCAGAGACGCACCAAAACCCTTTAAACGTCTGGTGAAGTATAGATGCTGGCATATCATCTTTGTGATTATATCTATGTGCTGTGCCCAGGACAGGTCATCCAAGATGTTAATGCCTTGGAATTTGAAGCTGTGTGCATGTCTCTAGGTAAAGTCATAAAATACTACAGCATAAAAAGAGGCCATCCGGCCCAACTTGTCCACTCCAACCTGTGGGTGCCCTTCTGTTTTAATTCAATCTCCCAACATACCCTCCATAGCCTTTTATGCCTAATCAATTCAAGTGTTCATCTAGATACTTCTTAAAAGCTGCCAGTAACCCAGTTTTAAACACTCTAAGGAAGTGTCCGCCAGATACTTACCACACTCTGGGTGAAGAAGGTTCGCTCTAAATCTCTTCCCCTTTACACCACATAAACACACAGGTCCACCACCAATTTTACAGCACCTATGTTTCCAGAGCCTCGCTGGATTATCCGTTTTGCCGGACCAATAGAGGTCACGGCCTCCAAAAGAAGTCCAACTGTACTGGAATGGTCCGCCTGGCCTGCAAACTCGGCCTCGGAAATCAGCTATGGGAACGGATCCACTGACTCCGGCTGGGCTAGAGTTGCAGAGAGGCCAGGGTTACAGTTACAGGCAGGGAGCATATTCAACCCGCCAATCAGAAGTACAGCCGCGGAAGTCCCGATGAGGTCGAGATCGGCCGCCTCATTTTTGGGGGGACTTCCAAGGGGGATTTCAGGTGCACTCTCATAATTTTGTCTGGATTAAAGGAGTTGCCGGACCATCAGTTGCCAGAAAACCAGTGGTGGACGTACTCTAGTTTTATCTATGTCTGATTTGGGGAAAGTCTTTCTGCAGTCTACCTTATCTATATCCCTCATTACTTTATAACCCTCAATAATATCCCAGCAGACACAAAATATCATTCACAATAAAGTGTTTCCAGTTTTGTCAAGAACCTGGGCTATTACCACTCTCTGTTACACTGTGAGAGAACCCTCTCGTGCTTCTAACCTTGGAAATTAGGAAAGTTTGGATGCATACTGGACCCAGGTGGACTGTACAAGAAAGCATAATCTGACCACCAAATTTCCATCTCACTCAGTATCCATCGTATCAGATTTAGACTCAATGGTAAATATGATCCCTCTGATTTGTGCAGTGTTCCCGTCTGATCTGGTTAATGATATTCAAGGTGACACAAATGGAACTCTACAGAAGTTGCTGATCTCACTGCTTGAGGTAAGAACTGATAAACCGATCAATGCTCTCTAAAAAGTACAAAAGAAAATACTGAAAGCAATGTACTTGCTTCTCTAAACATTGTTATTTAAAACATCTGGTAAATGTACAACTAACAAGATGGTTCGTAAAATCAATCAATTTTGTCTTACCTAATATGAAACTAATATCCTTTTTGGTGTTCATCCAATCCTTATTTGGAAAAGTTAGTTGTGGAACAGAAAGAAAGTCTGACAAAGTAAGAAAGGATGTAATTCAATCCTCTGTAGCCACACTGATCTATAAAAGGCCTCAATTCTTCCAGTTCCCCTGTTCTTTCCAAAATTCAGCAAATAAGAGAGAGCATTAAAAATCAATCTGAACCCAATTCAACCTCAGCAAATCGGAGCCCAATCTGACATGACCAAGGCCAATCCAAATCCACCTGGTGTGTGACCAATCCAAACACAACCTGATAGTGGCCAATCCAAATTTAACTCAACCACAGTCAATCCAAACTGACCTGACCAAGACCAATCCAAACCCACCTGAGTTATGATCAATCCAAACATGACCCAGTCATGGCCAACCCATATTCCAACCCACCAACAGCCAATCCAAACCTGACCTGTCTCAGGCCACTCTGAACACAATCCATGGAAGTCTCTTCAACTCAATCCAAAAAACAGAGAGACAACAGCCGTTCATTGAATAATAAATAACCTTATTGACAACTGTTCAAATGCAGGCCAACCGAAATGAGGGATTCGAAGTAAACCAAGACCTGGCTGAACAAGATGCCAAAAAACTATTTGAGGTAAATAAAACTGTGCAGGGTTCAACTCGTGCAAGAATGAAAGGATGTTTTTGGAATAACCTATAAAACAAAAACAAAACTAATTTCTGTTTGCAGGCTGGAGAAAATCGTTGCGGTACAGATGAAATGCCATTTACTACTGTTTTAACCAAGAGGAATTGTATGCAGCTGAGAGCTACCTTCAAAGCTTATGAGACAGTGAGTGTCATTTCAAACTACACAAGAACACAAACAAAACAGGTGCAGGAGTAGACCACTCAGCCCCTCGAGCCTGCCCTGCCATTCCATATGATCATGGCTGGTCTGCACCTGACTTCAGCTGTGCCATTCTGGTTTCATTTTATTTAATTATTAATCTTGGATGTTGAGAGAGAATAGAATCATGGACATTGAAACATCAGCTCGGATCCAGTCCCTTCAGGAAATAAGTTTGTAAAGCATATACATTTCCCCATAAAATAGCATTCGATCTTGGAACAACTAAACCTTTAAATTTATAAAAGAATATGTCAAGGCAGGAAACGCACATACCTTTCCTAGCCGTGCAGCTACTGGAAGCCTCGTAGCTCTGGCTGAGCCTCAAGACAGAGTGGTCCACCGCTTGCAACTGGGCCTCAGCAGATGGATCCTGATATTTGATGCTTTGGGTTGAGACCCTTCATCTAACAGTCCAGATGAAGGGTCTTGACTCGAAATGTTGACTGTCCATTTCCCTCACAGATGCTACAGATAGACACAAAGTGCTAGAGTAACTCAGCAGGTCAGGCAGCATCTCCAGAGAAAATGGGTGACTTTTTGGGTCACTGAAGAAGTCTTCAGTCTGAAGAAGGGGCCCAACCCAAAATGTTACCCATCCTTTTTCTCCAGAAATGCTGCCTGACCTGTTGAGTTACTCCAGTACTTTGGATCTATTTTTGGTATAAACCAGCATCTGCAGTTCCTTGTTTCTACATTCCCTCAGAGATGCTGCCTGGCCTGTTGTCTTCCTCCTGCAGCTCTCCTTTCTTCGGCCTAGATTTCAGCATCTGCAGTCTCTGGTGCTATTATGGCTGACATTCAAGCTCGGCTCTATTTTCCTGCACTATCACCACATCCCTTAACATCCAGAAATCTATCAATCAGTGATTTGACTGAACACAAACAAGTCTCCCCAGCCTTCTGGCTAGAGAATTTGAATGATTCACTACCCTCTGAGTGAAAACATTCCCACATCAGTCCCAAATGGCCAACCCTTTAATGTCAAACTGTGCCTTCTAGTCCCAGACTCCTCATTCAGGGGAAACATCCCCCTGAATTCCACCTGCCAAGTATTTTTTAAGTTTTGACGAGATCTCCTCTTATCTCTTACGCAGCACTAGGTTGGTATTTTCTAAGGAAGCATGAGATTTCAACAGCACTTGTCAGACCAAGAATTCATCCAAGTGGTGGCATTTTCAACAGTGCAGCATTGCTTTGCATTTCAGCACCGCCCCAGTACAGTGCAGGGGGTCAGCCTGAATCGTACACTCTGATTTCTGCATGGGAATTTACCGCATGGTCTTTTGTCGCAGAGATGAGAATGTTACCCACTAAGTCATGGCTGACGCCCTCTCGGTAACCACGGGTGAATGAACAGGTGGAACTGGGACTATTGCTGGTCTCCCTCTTACTCCCACAGCTCCATGGCTCAAGCATCGAGGAGGTGATCAAAAAGGAAATATCTGGTGATATGAAGAAGGCTTATCTGACAATCGGTAATCTGTTGAATGATAGTAATAAGTTTAGACTAAAAATGTACACAAAGTGATGGAGTAACTCAGCAGGCCAGGCAGCATCTCTGGAGAATACGAATAGCCGACGTTTCAGGTCGGGACCCTTCTTCAGACTTGAAAAAATTAAGTCTAAAGAAGGGTACTGACCCAAACCGCCATCTACAGTCTGAAGAAGGGTCCTGACCTGAAATGTTACCTATCCATGTTCTCCAGAGATGCTGAGTTACTCCAGCATTTTATGTATTTTATTTGTAAAACCAGCATCTGCAGTTCCTTGTTTCTCCAATTAGTTTAGACATTTTTTGCAATGCCAAGTGTAAAATTATTTTTATATTCTCTTTTATAAATACTCCATGCCATAGGATACATTAGTGTCACAAGCTCGGTGTGAGTGTCAACATTGGTCACATAACTCTGAAGGTTTCTCTGAAAAATAAATCCATCCATTGCTTGAAAATGAAAATGACAGCATCTTTGACCTGAAACATTAACCCTACATAGATGTTGCCCGACCTGCTGAGTATTTTTGACATTTTCTGTTTTTATCATGTTTGCTTGGCTCCGCTGAGCAGCTGAGAATACCATCAGATTAAGGCAACAACAGAAAAAATCAAAAGCAGGGAAAGCAAAAAGATGAAGATATTGGAAATTTGAAAGAAAATGCCAGAGATAGTCAGCGAGTCCGACAACATCTGTGGAAGGAGAAATAGGGTCAATGTTTCAGTCTAACCCAAGTTCAAAGTTCACCTTATGTGGTCATGCTTTCCTTGTTACTTCAGAATAATTTATTCTTCACTGTTTCAACAACAGACATATGATTAGAGGAAGTAGCATCAGGTACCAGAATAATTTGGAGATAACCTATCAATTCTTCAAGCCAATTGCTAAGTCTCTAGTGATAGCCATCACTATGATGACTAGTGATGCATTGTCTTCACTACGCATGACTGAGACATGCAGAGTCTTTGCATGTTCCATTTTAAGTTCATCTTTGGTGATTTTAACCTAGGCATAATTAACACACCCACAAACCTAGGATATGTCACAAAGAATTGACAGCACAAAATAAAATTGGAAGGAAAGGAACTTGGGAAAGAATGTAATAACTGGGTGAGATGGGGTGGAGTGTGAGGGGGCGGCATTGTGGCACATTGTTAGCACTGCGACATCATAGCTCCAGAGGCTCGGGTTTTGACGTGTGGAGTTTGCATGTTCTCCCTGGAAGCATTTGGGTGCTTTCCTTTGCACTCTGGTTTCCTGCCGTATTTGAAAAGCAATTAATGGAACTATTTTTCTGCTATTTTGTCTGTCGTCTCTGCCAGCTTTTGAAGTTTGCCCTGTGGTTTAGGTAGAGACTTAACCATCAGCCAATGAACCCGCGCTCAGTATTGTTTTATTTTCCTTAACCAGTTCAATGTACCAAGGACTGCCAAGCCTATTTTGCAGAGGTGCTACATGAAGCAATGAAAGGTGTGGGGACAAGTGAGGACACACTGATTCGCATCCTGGTCTCTCGGTCAGAGGTAACAGAATGTTCAAACTTGGCTTTTTGTGTCTGGTTTCCAGTTAGGATGGAGAGTGGGGAAAGGATTGGCAGCATTCTGAAGGTACAGGTATTTCTGCCATAACGTAGATTCCATGAGGCATAGAGGATATAACGTGATTGATTAATTAAGGAGCACTATTTGTATTACATGAACCAAATTGGTTATAATACAATGTTAATCTGGAACTAGCCGCACAGTAATTAAACACCTTTGTCTCTTAAGAATACGGGCTGCCAGTTTCACTGCAGGACACCACTTAAAAGAGTTACTTTGGAAATTGACAAGCAATTACTTCAATTGACGCTGGTGCAATGGCACTCTATGAAACCATGTAACACACAACCCTTAGTATATTTAGTTTGTAGTAAAATTACCTTTCCTTTTGAAAATCTTGTGGGGAAAACGTCGTTATTGCGAGGGAAATTCTTTAGCCCCAACCGCTTTATCTAAATTGACACACTTGTTTTCATATCAAATTTTCCATCATGTAAGGTTTCTTTGGTACGCAGCTATCGTGTCACAGCAGACATTCTGGACATGATCATGGATGCAGTCAATTAACCTCAGCAAATGCTCAGAAGGTCTGATATCTGTGGGAAGGGAAGCTGGCAACATTTCAGGTCCGAGATCTGCATCAGAGCTGAGAAAAAGTGGAAACAAGTTTCAATCCCAATGAAATACATTGATTGTGTATTTGCACAGCCACGCAGCTCCAGAGATCAGGATTCAATCCTGACCTTGGGTGCTGTCAGTGTGGAGTTTGCTACTTCTCCCTGTGACCGTGTGGGTTTCCTTTGGGTGCTCTGATTTCTTCCCACAATCCAAAGATATGTGGTTTAGTGATCAATTGATCAGTTTAGATTTCCCCTTGTTTGCAGGTGACTGGTAGAAACTGAAAGGATGTGATGGGAATATGGAGAAAATAAAATGTGATGAATGTAGATGGTGTAAATGGGTACCCAATGGTTAGCATGGATGTGATGGGGCACAGGGCTCGTTTTTGTGTTGTATGACTCTATCACTCTGTGAGAAACTGTGATGTACGATGGTCTCCTGCTGAGGATTCCACGCCTCCTCATTCCTCCAAAGTATTACACAATCTATAAGGCCATCTCCACTTGCCTGGATAAATACAGCTCAGCAACACTTCAAAAAAATCCACGTCATGTGGAACATAGCAAACCCCCATGACTGGGTCCAAAACATCACCCTAGACTTTCACTCCCTCCGCCACTGAGGCTGCAGTGTGTACCATCTACAGGGTTCTTTACAGTTTATTTGCCAGCACCTTCCGAACCTTTGACTTCTACCAATGGACTATGGCAATGGTCACATGGGTCAGCATCATCTGCTGGTTTCCTCCAAGTCACACACCATCTTTACTACACGGTCATTGTATCCAAATCCTGGAACTCCCTCTCCATAGCACTGTTCCAAGAACTTACAAAAGTGGCACACCACCACTCTCTCAAAGGCAAGTAAGGGATGGGAAATAAATGCCAACCTTCCCAGTGACAGCCACAGCCCATGAATAGAAAATACACATCATCTCCCTCCGCCCTTTCTCCACAGTAATGTTCCTCCTCATAAGATGACTCTCACATTACAGGAAAGGTGATCCGCATATCTTTATTCAACAGATTGATCTTCTGTCCATTAAGGAGCGTTATCAGGAGATGTACAAGAAACCTTTGGCTGATGAAATCAAAGCTGAGACTTCCGGATATTTCCAGAAAGTTCTGCTGGCCTTGGTAAAATAACAACAGGGGGATGGTCATAATTGAAGCAACATGTTGTTCCAAATCGTGATCTATTTGACATTTGAAGACTCATTTTTGCCTCTAGCGTGGGCTTGAACCAGAATGTAAGGGAGCAATCTATTCCTACCATGTCCTTCATGGTCTTATGTGAACTGAGGCCTGGCCGCCTGGCAACCAGACATCAAGCAAGTTGGAAATGAGAATACAGCATCACAAGGATATTAAGTCTAAGATTTGGGTTGATTTTTAGAAGCAACCTACTGTTATATACCTGTCCTTCTACATGTAAAATATAGTTTTCATTTCAGTGCAATTCATTGTAATTAAAAGAAAATCCACATTAATAATCTGTCTATTGGTTTTTGGTTTAGAAACATTGCAGAAATAGGTCCTTTGGCCCACCAAGTCCGCGCCCACCAGTGATCCCCATACACTCGCACTATAATAATATATTCCTTTATTCGTCCCACACCGGGGAAATTTACAGTGTTACAGCAGCAAAGTGGATAGCAAGAGAGCAAGAGATCATCCATTATAAATAAAAGATACATAAATTGTCATCAGTTTTCTGTGTGATACATAAATTGTCATCAGTTTTCTATCTACACACTAGGGACAATTTACAATCTTTGCCGAAGCCAATTAACCTACAAACCTGTACGTCTTTGGAAACGTGGGGAAAACCCACATGGTCACATGGCAAACATACAAACTCCATATAGACAGCATTCATGGTCAGGATCAAACTCGGGTCTCTGGTGCTATAAGGCAGCAACTCTATCGCTGTGCCACCCGTCATGTCAAACGTTTGTCTATTCTGAGTCAAAGACTCTGTTCAACATCTTCACAAGTTGGTTTATTGATATATCATGAAAATAACATCTTTATTTTTCCTAGAATTACCACGTCAAAGTGTGACACTGATCCTTCACTCATCCTACCTGTAACTCTCCCAATGCCTCAGCACAAAAGTTACTTAATTTTGTTTCTTTAGCCCTGTGTCCGAAGATTTAATATTATAAACATCAGTAAGGCTTGTTTAATATAGAGTGCAAATATTTATTCAAAATTCCATCCCAAAGTTTCCCTCTGTTAGAACTCTGTGCATGCCCTCCGCAGTGACAGAGGGAAGGAGAAGTGATGGAGGAGGGAAGCCAGAAAAATAAAGCTGTGAACATTTCCTTCATTCCAACCCTCCACCATTTTGAGAGAGAAACTTGTTCAAAGCAAACAAATCCACCCAATTTTCCCAGGATTTCGTTTCACATCGGGACAAGAGGACGCTGTTCAGTCCCTGGAGGCTATTTTTGGCTGATATAATGGCCCTGACTGTGTCCAAGCAAGCATTAAACTGAACGTAAACACAAAATTCTGGAGTAACTCAGCAGGTCAGGCAGCATCTCTGGAAAAAGGGAACAGGTTCATTTGTAACACAAGCTTCCATCCTTCATCTTAGCAACTCGCGTTAACAACCGTACAGGCACAGTACAGGCCTACAGCTAGTGGCCATTGCTGTCCACCCTCACAACACTCCTCCATCATCGGAACCCTTCTTCAGACTGAAAGATAGAGGTTGGTGGTGGGGGTGGGGGACTGGGGGCGAGAAAAGGCCAGAACAAAACAGGGATGACCTCAAAAAGGGTGGAGTCCATAATGGCCAATTGTTGGCTGGGGAAGATGTGCTAACGACAGGGATACAAGGATGCAAACTGGAACTAGTAAGATGACTCGGATGGGGAGAGGGGTAGAGGGGAGGAAGGAATGCAGGAGTTACTTGAAATTAGAGAAATCAAAATCATACCATTGGGTTGTAAGCTGCCCAAGCGAAATATGAGGCGCTGTTCCTCCAAATTGCGTGCCTCACTCTGACAGTGGAGGGAAGAAGGCCAGGACAGAAAGGTCAGTATGGGAATGGGAAAGGGGTTAAAGTGTTTGGCAAACCGGGAGATCGCTTAAGCCAAGGTGGACTGAGCGCAAGTGTTCAGCGAAATGATCGGCAAGTCCATACTTGGTCTCGCCGATACATAGGAGCCCACACCGGGAACACTGGGTACAGGAGATGAGGTTGGGGAAGGTGCAGGTGAACCTCGGCCTCACCTGAATGCACTGTTGGGGTCTCTGGATGGAGTCAAGGGAGGAGGAATAAGGACAGGTGTTGTATCTCCTGCGGTTCCAGGAGGTATGTTCCTGGAGAGGGGATGGTTTGGTTGGGAAGCGATGAGTGAACCGTGAGGTGCAAGTAAACTTAAAATAATATATTTTTTAAAAGGGTAAAGTTACTCTGACCAGCATTGAAATTAACAAGAGTTCCCTCTGGCTTGTAGGGTACTTGTAACAGCCTCCTGTTTTATGCACGTGCCTAATGCAGGACTTGAATGCAGGCTCACCGAGAAGTACCGAAGAAACCCCAAAATTCAGACGCGAATGGAACCGAAAGATATAGACCAGGAACCGACAGAACTCAGAACTGCAATTGAACCGACAGAATGCAGAACTGATTAGTCGGCACCCAATTGGTGATGATCTCAGGTATTGAACCAAATGATAGATTAGGGGAGCAGATTAAATGCAGGTGTAACTCCTAATAGCTCAGGGGATGAGTGTGGAAAGAGTCTCAAGTGTCTGGAGGCGTGGCAAGTGTGACAGGGGCCCCCCTCCCACAGACGCCTCCTCTTTGGCTTGTCCGGATACTGCTGATGAAAGTCACGGACCAGGATGTCACGGGCAGGAATCTAGCTCCTCTCCTCTGGACAGTAGCGCTCCCAGTCAACCAGGTACTCTCTGCCATGCCGCCGGGACTTCAGCAGTTGTTTCACCGTGTACACTTGATGCGAGGTGGCGGAGGTGGCAGAGGAGCAGGAGACAGGGAGCTGGAAGACACGGGCTCAACCCAGGATACGGGGAAGGTGGGGTGAATCTGCAAAGACCGGGCCAGTCTAAGGCAGACAACAGAAGTTTAATGGTCATGTGCACTGGGATTGGAACAATGAAATTCACACTTGCTTCAGCTTCATTAAACGCATCAAAATAACAACTAAATATGCAATAAATTATCAACTTTTCTAGGTAAAGCAGACCATGAAGCAGGATGCAAAATATGTAACACAACTTTAGTGGTGCAAAGACCATAGTTGTTCATTGCTGAGGTAGGGCTGTCGTTAGGATTGTACAGGATGGTTCAAAGGCCCGATAGGAAGAAGCTGTTCTACAACCTGGAGGTAACGGTTCTCAGGCTCTTGGATCTTCCCGATGATAGCAGCAAGACGAGAGCAAGGCCATGGCGATGTGGACCGTTAATGATATTAGTTGCCTTCTGGAGACAGCTCTTACTGTAAATCTTGATGGTGGGGAGGTCAATACCCTTGATGGACCAGGTAACATCCACCATTTTGTGCAGCATCCTTTAATAATAAATCCCTCTCAGCCACAGCTAATAAAGTGTCCAAGCAAGGAGTTTATACATGTATTTAGAAAGTGGATGAAACGGGTTTTTAACTAACAATGTGCAAGGTTGAACGGAAAAAAAAGTATTACCCTTTTAATTCAATAATCACTTGTAACATGGCATGGGATGGGATTATTTCCAGACCTTGGCTGAATCACCCTCTGGTGGAGAGAATGAGTTTACCACAAAGTTATTCAGTCTGAAGAAAGTGAGCCAGAAGTTGTTGACAATCACATGATGTGAACCAGAGCCAAGGGACTCTTTTGCAACCAAACGGTCTGTATGTGGGTCAACTACAGTGCAGGTACAGAGTGACTTATGGTATTTTCCATGATGTCTCCTCTGTTATGCTGGGCTCTTGCCAAGATGAATATTTTCCTGACACCGGGACCACACAAATCACTTCCACCATCCAATGTACAAAATTATGAGAGGAATAGATTGGGTAAATGCATAGTCCCTTGCCCAGAATTGGTGAAATCGAGAACCAGAGGACATAGGTTTAAGGTGAGGGGAGAAACATTTAATGGGAACCTGAGGGGTAACTTTTGTTACACAGAGGGTGGTGGGTGTATGGAATATGCTGCCGGTGGAGGTAGTTGAGACAGGTACTATTGCAAGTTTAAGAAACATTTAAAGAGGTACATGAAAAGGATAGGTTTAGAGGGACATGGGCCAAAAGCAAGCAGGTGGGACTCGTGTAGATGGGGCATGTTGGTCAGCGTGGGCAGGTTGGGCCGAATGGCCTGTTTCTATGCTCTATGACTCTATGACCTCAAGACCAAGCGGTACAACTCTTAACCATTGAGTGACCGATCTGGTGAGAGAGTGCAGCCGCCAGAAATAAATTAAAAACACAGCGGCATCTTGAAAGGAAATGCGATCTCACACGAGCAGATCCTTCATAATTTATTCTCCTGTTAGTTACTTTGCCAGAGTTCACAGTTTCAGTTTCACGCACAGGCAAAGGATATGTCGAATTGAGATCAGGAGCAACATCTTCACCCAGAAGGTTTTTAACCTGTGTAATTCTCCCCCATACTAGGCTATCAGGGGCCAAATCACCGAATATATTAAAGAAAGAGATGGATAGGTTTCTGGGCACTAAACGGGGTCAAACACAGGCAAAATGGGATTATCTTAATTAGGATATCTTGGTTAGTATTTACGAATTGGGTCAAAGGTCAAGACTCTGGCTCTAAATAATCTAGTCATTATCATTGGTGTCATAGAAACATAGAAAATAGGTGCAGGAGTAGGCCATTCGGCCCTTCGAGCCTGCACCGCCATTCAATATGATCATGGCTGATCATTCAGCTCAGTAGCCTGTACCTGCCTTCTCTCCATACCCCCTGATCCCTTTAGCAAAAAGGGCCACATCTAACTCCCTCTTAAATATAGCCAATGAACTGGCCTCAACTACCTTCTGTGGCAGAGAATTCCACAGACTCACCACTCTCTGTGTGAAGAAATGTTTTCTCATCTCGGTCCTAAAAGACTTCCCCCTTATCCTTAAGCTGTGACCCCTGGTTCTGGACTCCCCCAACATCGGGAACAATCTTCCCGCATCTAGCCTCTCCAACCCCTTAAGAATTTTATATGTTTCTATAAGATCCCCCCTCAGTCTTCTAAATTCCAGCGAGTACAAGCCCAGTCTATCTAGTCTTTCCTCATATGTAAGTCCCGCCATCCCAGGGATCAATCTGGTGAACCTTCTCTGTACTCCCTCTAAGGCAAGAACGTCTTTCCTCAGGTTAGGAGACCAAAACTGCACACAATACTCCAGGTGCGGTCTCACCAAGACCCTGTACAACTGCAGCAGAACCTCCCTGCTCCTAAACTCAAATCCTCTTGCTATGAATGCCAACATACCATTCGCTTTCTTCACTGCCTGCTGCACCTGCATGCTTGCTTTCAATGACTGGTGCACCATGACACCCAGGTCACGTTGCATCTCCCCTTCTCCCAATCGATCACCATTCAGGTAATACTCTGCTTTCCTGTTCTTGCCGCCAAAGTGGATAACCTCACATTTATCCACATTATATTGCATCTGCCATGCATTTGCCCACTCGCCTAATCTATCCAAGTCACTCTGCAGCCTCCTAGCATCCTCCTCGCAGCTAACACTGCCACCCAGCTTTGTGTCATCCGCAAACTTAGAGATGTTGCATTCAATTCCCTCGTCCAAATCATTAATATACACTGTAAATAACTGGGGTCCCAGCACTGAGCCTTGCGGTACCCCACTAGTCACTGCCTGCCATTCCGAAAAGGACCCGTTTATTCCTACTCTTTGCTTCCTGTCCGCCAACCAATTTTCTATCCACCTCAACACTGAACCCTCAATACCGTGTGCTTTAAGTTTGGACACCAATCTCCTATGTGGGACCTTGTCGAAGGCCTTCTGAAAGTCCAGATATAACACATCGACTGGTTCTCCCTTATCCACTCTACTAGTTACATCCTCGAAAAATTCTATAAGATTCGTCAGACATGATTTGCCTTTGGTAAATCCATGCTGACTTTGTCCGATGATTTCACCACTTTCCAAATGTAATGCTATCACATCTTTAAAAACTGACTCTAGCATTTTCCCCACTACCGATGTTAGGCTAACTGGTCTATAATTCCCCGTTTTCTCTCTCCCTCCCTTTTTAAAAAGTGGGGTTACATTAGCTACCCTCCAGTTCTCAGGAACTACTCCAGAATCTAAAGAGTTTTGAAAAATTATCACTAATGCATCCACTATTTCTGAGGCTACTTCCTTAAGCACTCTGGGATGCAGCCTATCTGGCCCTGGGGATTTATCTGTCTTTAATCCATTTAATTTACCTAACACCACTTCCCGACTAACCTGGATTTCCCTCAGTTCCTCCATCTCTTTAGACCCCCGGTTCCCCCGCTATTTCCGGCAGACGGTTTATGTCTTCCTTAGTGAAGACAGAACCAAAGTATTTGTTCAATTGGTCTGCCATCTCCTTGTTCCCGATGATCAATTCACCTGTTTCCGACTGCAAGGGACCTACATTTGCCTTAACTAATCTTTTTCTCTTGACATATCTATAAAAGCTTTTGCAGTCTGTTTTTATGTTTCTTGCCAGTTTTCCCTCATAATCTATTTTCCCTTTCCTAATTAAGCCCTTTGTCCTCCTCTGCTGAACTCTGAATTTCTCCCAGTCCTCTGGTATGCTACTTTTTCTGGCTAATCTGTATGCTTCATCTTTTGTTTTAATACTATCCTTGATTTCCCTTGTTAGCCACGGATGCACTACCTTTCCTGGTTTGTTCTTTTGCCAAACTGGGATGAACACTTGTTGTAGTTCATCCATGCGACCTTTAAATGCCTTCCATTGCATGTCCACCGTCAACCCTTTCAGCATCAATCGCCAGTCTATCTTGGACAATTCACGCCTGCGGATCTTATTGCATATAAATTGACTGCCGTACTTCCTGCAGCCATGGAGTCACAAGAGACCGCAGATAATGGAAACCTGAACAAAAAATAAACTGCGGGAGGAACTCAGAGTCAGGCAGCGTCCGTGGAGGGAAGTAGACAGACGATGTTTCCGGTCAGGCCGACCACACCTACAAACATAACACACTTAAATTGGCCTTCAATTGCTTTACCACAAACTGAGATTTGAAAGGTGCTGTATAAATACATTCTCTCCCCATCTATTATCAGAAGCCTCCTTCTCATCAAATTGGGATCCAGTTTTTAATATTTAAACCTACCAATTTTAGCAGTCGCTGATTTTTTTACAGAAACTCTGGAAGGAATTCAGCACCTCAGGGAGATGGTATTAGAAACCTTGGCTCCAAACCGTAAGGACAGTAATCTGTGAGATCAACTTCCTTACACGCACCAATTTATCAACACATACTTCAGGAAAATGCAGAGCATCCACAACAGGGTTTAGCTTTGAAGTTTGAATCGAAGCACCAGTTTGGAGAAATTAACTCAGGTTTAGCACTTGGCAATTGATTCTCACCACATGTGTCCCCAGTTTAAAGTGGATGGAAGTAGGCCCCTTAAAAATTAAATTAAACCACCTTCTCCCCAAGGCAGGCATAAAAATGGTGCGGGTCTTATCTTAGCACCGGCACAAACAAGCAAGTGAGATGTCACATGTGGTGTGAGTTGGAAGTCCATGCTGGTCTATTAATAGTCCCGGAATGTAAGTTATGTTTTGTTCGACTGCTGAAGTAAATACAAGTATCAACGCAAGGCTGTCTGCCTATTAAAAAATCTGGAAATATTAATTCAGGAACATTTCACTGACACCACCACTGCAAGGCCTTCACATTCAGTTGTTCTGCATGCACCTTCAAGTACCTCTGGTACACATACAGCATCGGGCCAGAAAAGAAGGTGTAAAGAGGAAAGTTTGGCACTATCCGACAACTGTGCTTTGGACACCATCAACCATGGAACTCAGGTAATTGAATAATCTATTTGAAATGTCTAAACGCATCAAAATTCATTGCATTGCCAACTTGTGTCTTTCTTCAAGCTTGTAACCTTTTGGTCTTTGCTGCTTGCTTTGAAAAAAACCCATATTGACTGGGGAATAGAATTCTTTCATGCAGTCACTAAGATTTCATGACTAATTGCTCTTTCTACATGAGGTGTTTGCACCTGCCATCCACTCATGTGATGGGTTGTCCTGCTTTTTCAAGCTCAAATTTCCTTTGGGGGCTTTGGGTGTGTCTTGCAGTGTTTCAGGGAGAAATAGGGAAGGGGACAGGATCAAAATTTGGGGTGGGACACATTTGGGCGAACGTTACTTAAACATGTTGAGGGTTCCTTTGTACATTAATCTCTCCATGGTCCATTTCGGTGTAATTTTCCTTTGTTGTTGATAACCTATCAAGAGGCTTTATTGAGTGAGACGAGGTGTCTGTTTGATGTTAGTAAGTTTGGAGACGAAGGGTAAGGCATGATGAACTCTAATATCATCTCAATGAGGCCTCACACCTGTGAGGCACTAATCCCCGAACTGTCATGTACTTAACACGGCATGGTACTTACTGCAGCACGATGGCGCAGCGATAGAGTTGCTGCCTTACAGCGCTTACAGTGCCAGAAACCCGGGTTCGAACCCAACTGCGGGTGCTGTCTGTACAGAGTTTGTACCTTCTCCTCGTGACCGCATGGGTTTTCTCCGAGATCTTCTGTTTCTTCCCACACTCCAAAGATGTACAGTAGCTTGATATCAATGTAAAATTGCCCCTCGTCTTTGGAGGATAGTGTGAGTGTACGGGGATTGCTGGTCAATGCGGACTCAGTGTGTCGAAGGGCCTATTTCTGCACTGTATCTCTAAAAAAACTAAACCATGCAAAAGATATAATTGGCTTCAATATCCATTCTCAATCAGACATTCACGTTAACAGAAAATTATTTCACCTCAATGGACAACATTTTTTTAATTCGAGTCATCACACAACTGTTTACCAATAGCGAGCAAATTCTAGTGCCACATCGTTGGCCTCTGCAAGATCCTTTACAGTGCATGTGTCATGCAGCATGTCACAGCTCAGGAGATGTTCCATAATCTGGAGGCCCCGTCCGCACTCGCAGTCTGCCGCATCTTCAGTATATCCCCACTTCAGCATGTTCGATTTGCTCCTCCCCATGCCTGTCCGCAGTCTGTTGAGACCGCGCCAGGTTATCCACGATCGGAACCTGGTGGGAGTTTCTCAGAGGGATCGATTGCCATGTGAATGTCTTCCGGAGATTTCTCTAGTCTCTCTTCCCAGAGTTTGAGCCTTCTGGATGATGCACTGTAGTCCAGGGGATGGACAGAAGAGAGGAAACTTCTGCGTGATTTCAAACGCTGAGGTAGTAAAGGGTGGTCATGTAGGGGGTGTCTTTCATCCTCTGATTGTCTGAGGCGTTCTTTTTGATTGGCTACAGCTCTTCTGATTCCAGGAGGTGCAATGCCAGAGAGTAGGTAGATGTTGTCAGTCTTGGTAGGTTTCATGCATCCACAGATGCAGCAACAGCTTGTGTTTAGCACAGGATCAATCTTCCTTGCATGAGCTGAGTGCTCCCATACTGCTCAGGCACACTCGGCAGTGGAAAAGCAGAAAGCCAGAGCTGTTGATCAAATGGATTTAGAATTTGCTCCCCATTTTGAGGTACTCAGCTTGCTAAGAAGAACATTTCTGGAACTGACTTTTCCTTTAAGCTTGGTGATATGTGCTTTGTAGGTCAGAGATCGATCAAGAGTCACACCAAGATAGACTGGACTGTCACAGTGCTCCAATCTGACTCCATATGATCTTCAACCTTCGATTTGCATACTTGTTCTTCAAGTGGAAGGCGCAGCCTTGGGTTTTAGATGGATTGGCACTCAGGTGATTCCCTTTGTAGTATGAGCACTTTGGGTTGTAATACACAGGTCATCTGCATAAATGAAACTCCTGGTGTGGGAAGGGTAGGCTGGACAAAAATAAAAAAGAATTCAGCTCAGGAACTAGGATATATTGCATTAAACCCAATCAAATGGTTCAATATGGACCAATCAGAAACCTGGACAATGCACAACATGCCTATTAATTTCTTCCTATTGTTCTTGACACCTGTTCTCATTTTCTCTTGGGTTGGGTCAGTGTTAAAAAGGAGGGAATTCATTTTAACTCACAGGATGGAAATATCCCTGGTGACACTAACACTTATTGCTATCTCCATCGGCTCTGTACTGATAAGGTAGTTAAACGTAGTCCACTGTGGTGGGCCTGGGGTCACATATAGGCTGGACATTGTTAGGACAGCAGATAACCTTCTCTGAAGAACATTTGGTCATTTGACAATCCAGCGCGTTTATGATTACCACTGCTGAAATTAACTTTGTTTTACTAGCTCAATGACCTTTGCCAGCTGTCAAGGTGGTATTTGAACTCAATGGTCACAAACTCTATCTGCGCAACCACTAACTACTGTGCCCCCGTTTGTTATGTGTATGTTTGCAACAAATATTATTTGTGCTTTTTTTTAGTGAATTGTTTTATGCCTGAGTTTCCTTGACATTTGGAGACCCTCCTGGTATTGACCCTACACGCTGGCATGTGGAGTATTAAGGTTGGAGCAGGGCACTAACCTGGATAGGTTTCACAGCATAGTATGCTTGCTTTCAGAATGAGCCCTTCAGTTAATATCACTTCCCTTACTCTTTCCTCAAAGCCTTGCAAATTTTACTTCTTCAACTTCCTTCAACTGTTCACAGTGAATGGCAGGTCCCTAGGGAATGTTGTAGAGCAGAGGGATCAAGGAATGTATGTACTGTTCCTTGAAAGTAGTGTCACAGCGAGATAGGGTGGGCAAGAAGGCTTTCGGCACATTTGGCCTTCATTGGTCAGAATATTGAGTATAGAAACAAGGAACTGCAGATGCTGGTATGTATCAAAGGTAGACACAAAGTGCTGGAGTAACTCAGCAGGTCAGGCAGCATCTGTGGAGAAAAAGGATGGGTGACGATTTGGATTGGGACCCTTTTTCAGACTGAAAGTATGGAGTATTATTGAGTATTAAAATTGAGATGTTACTTTACAATTGCAAAAGACATTGGTGAGATCATATTTGGAATAATGTGTTCAGTTTTGGTCACCCTGTTACAGGAAAGATGTTGTTAAGCTGGAAAGGGTGCAGAGAAGGTTTAGGAGGATGTTACCAAGACTTTGGGCCCTGAGCTATAGGGAGAGGTTAAGCAAGCTGGGGTTTTATTCCTTGGAACACGGGAGGATGAAGGGTGATCCTATAATGGTGTATTTTGGGAAATAATTAGGGTAAATGCATTGTCTTTTATCCAGGGTAGTGGAATGAAGAGGACAACCAGAGGACAAAGGTTTAAGGTGAAATAGGAAAGATTTAATGGGAACCTGAGGGCAGTTTTTTTCACACAAAGGATGGTGAGTATATGGAATGAGCTGCCAGAGGAGGTTGTTGAGGCAGGTACTATAACAACATTTAAAAGACATTTGGATCAGTACATAAATAGGAAAGGTTCAGAAGGTAAACACGGGCAGGTGGGACTAGTGTAGATGAGGCATCTTGACATCGGCAAGTTGGGCAGAGGATCTGTTTCCGTGCTGTATGATTCTATGACTCTATAACCATCTCTCCAATTCCCTTCTATAACAAATTTAGACTTCACTTCCACTCCCTTTCAGACAGTACATTCTCAACCCCAATAAATCAGAGCATAGCTGTTACTTTCCACAGCCAAAGTCTGCGTTTTCAGTCGACTATCTTTAAAAAAACAACCTATAAAATCCCAAGCTTCTGCCAACAAGTCATGCAGTTTATAAACCGTGAAACTTCTGAGAATGCATTGTTATCTATGAGCTACCCACATCCATGAACTCATTACACTGCATTGGTGTTCAATCGTAAATTTTTTATAGTATTTGCTTGTCTCATTTTTCCTGGATCAAATAATAACAAATGCATAGAGTATGCCACAAGAATTTCCACTTAAAACGATCTGGCTTATCTTTAACATCGCAAAATCTTTCTGTTTTTACAGCATGAAAGACCCTACAGTTCCTCATGACTCATTTCAGTTCAAAGAAATGGACCTGTCTCACCAATTATTAAGGCAGCTTAATACTCTACGGCATGAAGAGACTTTGACCGATGTTGTTCTCTGTGCTGGGAACAAAGAGGTGCCCTGCCACCGAAACGTATTGGCATCAAGTAGTCCCTATTTCAGGGCTATGTTTTGTCACAACTTCAAAGAAAGATTCCTAAAACAGGTCCAGTTGTTGGGGATCGATGGGGACATTCTGACTCTGCTTGTGGATTATGTGTACACGGGTGAAATTACTATAAACACGGCAAATGTTTTCCCCTTGATGGAAGCTGCTGCAATTTACCAGTACCCCAGGGTGCTTGAGGCTTGTTCAGTGTACTTGCAAAGTCAGTTAACTGCTGACAACTGCCTGGGCATGGTAAGGCTGGCGCAAGTGTACGACTGCAAAAGTCTGCAGCGCGGGGCCAAGGCGGTGGCATTGGAGCACTTCCTGGAAGTGGCATCCTCTGACGAACTGAAGGAGCTCTCCTGCACCGAGCTGGCGGGCTACCTCGGAGACGATGAAATCCGTGCTGAAGAAGAGCAGGTATTCGAAGCACTGGCCACCTGGATCAGCCACGACCCAGTGGCCCGGCAGCAGCACGCACACAAGCTCCTGGAGAAGGTGCGACTCCAGTATGTGCACCCCACCTACCTCTTCCACTTCATCGCCATCAACCCCTTCATCCAAGCCTCATCCATGTGCAGAAGCATCCTGGAATCAGCGCTGAGGTTGCTATTTTCCTTGAGCCCTACAAACAGCCCCAACGTCCAGCCCTTGCGGCACGTACCACGCAGGTGCTCTTCCCGGGAGTTCCTCGTCACCATTGGCGGTAGGAAGAACAACCATCAGACCACAAGGGAGGTGTTCTTGTATAATTATGCGAATCAGCAATGGCTAGCCCTCTCGAAGCTTCCCGTGCATCTTTACAAAGCTTCATCTGTATGCTTACACAGGAATGTGTACCTCCTCGGAGGACTGATCAGTGATAACAAGAAGAGCATTGTGAGTGCCAGAGTTTATAGTTTCTCCTTGAAAATGAATCGCTGGCGGTCAGAGAGAGACATGCCCCTCCCCTGCTATTCCCATCAGACTCTGGCGCACATGAATTATATTTTCTCTCTGGGAGGAATTGGGCCCAGTCAGGAGATACTGGACACAACGCACAGGTACGACAGCGTGTTTGGTCTCTGGGAGAAGATGGCTCCCATGCCTGTTGCCGTGCTGCACCCGGCCACTGCTGCCGTCAACCAGCGCCTCTATGTCTTTGGCGGGGAGGACGTGGTCCAGAATGCCGCTCGCTTGATACAGGTACGGCTGTCAGGAATGTTCTCTGGAGATCACTTGAGCTCGGTGAAAGGGAGAGGTCAGGACACAAGTTGGTGACGCCTGGTGACATGTGACCATCCCACTGCCTGGGCTCCCATCATCCTCTCTCCATAAACCTGCAGACGTCTAACACTCTGCTCCCCACCTCCCCAAGCTGTGCTGCCCCTCACCACGCTACACACTATCTCACGCTGGCTCCTAACTGAAGCTGCAGTTTTTAAATTCTCTTCGTTGTGATAGAATATCCCCATCCCATCCCATATCCATGACTTGGTTGTATTTATGTATAGTATGATCAGATCTGATTGGATAACGTGCAAAATAAAGCTTTTCACTGTGCCCCAGTACACGTGACAATCATAAACCTACACTTAAACCTCCTCCAAGATCTGTACGCTCCATGAATTTTGGCTTCCTGTCATTCAATAGCAGCACCACCTATAGGTCAAGGTCCCAAGATCTGGAATTCCCTCTTTAAACCTTTCCACCTCTCACTCCAGCCTTCAAACACTTAAATCCTACTTTTTGCCAGGTGTTTGGTCATTTGCCTTAATCCTTCTCACGTGACTTGGTGTTAAACTTTGTTTTCTAACGCTCCAGTTCTTCGGCCTGGGGAAATTTGGCCAAGTTAAAGACACAATATTTCTCATTGTATGTTTATAATAATAATAATAATAATATATTTATTTTATATAGCGCCTTAACACATGCACAAAGCGCTTTACAAATACAATTAACATAGAAACAAACAGACAAACAGACAAACTATCCTGACGGAAAAGCGGCGAATAATCAACGCCAGCGTCCTCTCACGTCAGGGTCCGGCAGTAGACATTAAAGAACACAAGACACACAGATACAATTTTTTACACAAAACAGCCATCACAGTGATTGCTCTAGGCATACCCTCACTGTGATGGAAGGCAAAGTCTTATCTCCTCCTCGTTCTTCTCCCGTGGCGCCACGAGGCGATCGAGGCTCCCAACCCCTTGAAGCCCCCACCGGGCGATGGAAAGTCCCAGGGTCGAGCCGAGCAGGCCGATGAGAGTCCTGAGCCCCCACCGGGCGATGGAAAGTCCCAGGGCCGAGCCACGCAGGGCGATGAAGGGCCTGCGGGCGGGTTGATCGTACCTCGCGCTTCGGGGCGGTCGAAGCTGCTACGGCTGGAGCTCCCAAGCCGGTCGCCAGCCAGGGACCTGCGAACTCCCGATGTTGCGGTCTGCAGGGCCCACGGCCGAAGCCTCCGAGATGGTAAGTCCAGGCCCTGCGACCGGAGTCTTCGAGGTCGATCCCAGCTGGAGGCCGCCGACTCCACGATGTTAGGCCGTAGAGCGAACGGAGATACGACACGGTAAAGGTCGCATCTCCGTTGAGGAGGAGATTTAAAAAAAGGTTTCCCCCAACCCCCCCACCACCCCCCTACATACACAGAATTAAAAATAAAACAAAACGTACATTTAACATCAACAAGATGACTTTAAACGCACAGAATTCTGGCAGCCTGGCATTCCTCTGCTTAATAATCCTGCTAATCAGATGTACGAAGCATAAACATCAAAACGTGTTTATGCAAGGTCAGCTTACGTAAAGTTGCTCACCTTGAAGTCGCTTCATTTATCACAATTTCTTGGAGCTATAAACAAACTCGTCTTCAGGATTGTGTTGAAAGGAACTGCAGATGCTGGTTTGAAACAAAGATGGACTCAAAAAGCTGGAGTAACTCAGCGAGTCGGACAACATCTCTGGAGAAAAGGAATAGGAGACGTTTCGGGTTGAGACACTTCTTCAGGATTAATGTATGAGCACCAATAAGAATCTGGAAATAAGGCAAATATACCAGGATGATTTAGCCTGGAATGAAACCGAGCTTCCAGAAATGTCTAAAAAAAAGTGGAAGATAACTGTAACATTAATCCCCTGCTCTCTGAATGATTGTCGTTGAAGATTTATATCTATCCGGGCTATTTAACCAAGATGGAAATTCCATAAACTGTACATTAGTAGGTAGAGTCATGAAACATATGATAGCAGAATTAAAACGATCAATAAATAATGTGATCAAGAATAACTGAGATCGAGCATTCAAACGTTTCACCGCTGAGATAAATCCAGAGCAAAGCTTTTGTTCAGAGATTGTGATTAGCTGACAATTTTGTAAAATAGTTGGTGAATAATTTATCCGCTGTGGACTAAGTGACCAAAATTGCAATACTCTGCAGGGCAGACTCATCACGATGGAACCCTAAACCCCCATCAGTACTGCTCCACACAATGTGCTAATACAGTACAACGAAGACAATTGCTTCCATTCAGATACTGAGTCATATGATATGACTCACTGCACACAGAGGACATTCAGCCCATGGTGGTCATGCCAACTCTACAGAACAGGGATAGACACAAAAAGCTGGAGTAACTCAGCGGGACAGGCAGCATCTCTGGAGAGAAGGAATGGGTGATGTTTCGGGTCGAGACCCTTTGACAGAACAGGGATCCGATTCGATCTCATCTCCATAGCCCCACAGATTCCTTAGCTTCTTGTATTTATCCAGTTCTCTTTTGAAACCTCCCGTTCAATCTGCAGAACGTCCCTGATCACTCACTATATAAAAATAATTCTTCTCTTCTCGTCACGTGTGCTTTCTTATTTATTTTATTCCAGTTATTCACCCAAATGTCAAGGAACCAAATCTTTATTTAATTGAATAACCCAATTAAATTTCACCTTCGCCTTCTCTCAACTGCTATCAGGCAACTGAACAGTCCTCTCACCAACTAAAGTGCAGTCCTGGCCCACTATCTACCTCATTGGAAAACTTTAAACTATATTTAATTGGACTTTATCTTGCACTAAATGTTATACCCTTTATCCTGTATCTGTACACTGTGGACAGCTTGTTTCATGTATAGTCTTTTCACGGACTGGATAGCATGCAACAAGAGTTCTCTTCGTGACCTGTGTGGGTTTTCTCCGGGTGCTCCGGTTTCCTCCCACACTCCTAAGACGTACAGGATTGTAGGCTTATTGGCTTGGTAACATTAAAAATTGTCCCTAGTGTATGTGTAGGATAGCGTTGGTGTGCGGGGATCGCTGGTTGGCGTGGACTCGGTGGGCCGAAAAGCCTGTTTCCACGCTGTATCTCTAAACTAAACTAAACTAAAT
Source organism: Rhinoraja longicauda (assembly GCF_053455715.1). Lineage (NCBI taxonomy): Eukaryota > Metazoa > Chordata > Chondrichthyes > Rajiformes > Arhynchobatidae > Rhinoraja > Rhinoraja longicauda. The sequence goes on along the minus strand of NC_135956.1, from coordinate 46,726,429 downwards.
TAAAACTACAATAAACGAACCTAAACTCTGCTCTGTCGTCAACCACTGTCTCTGCATCTTACACGTCCCTCAACCTTCTGGCAAATCTCTACTGCTCTCTCTCAAGTTTGTCACCCAGATTTGGACACAATTCTTTCCCTCAGGCTTGTCCAATGATCCAAATATCCTTTGTTATTTTGATTTATTCATTTACTGAATCAGACATTGCCAGCAATGGCAGCATTTATTGTCCATCCCCAAGTTCTCCTAAACCAATGCGACACTACCATGTGGAACCACAAATGGTTTGGCTGTAAGGATGGCAAATTCCCTTCCCTGGTGGGCAGTAGTGAACCAATCATGTTGTTTCACGATCATCATTACAGATACTACTTTTTAAAAACTTTAGGTTTAATGAATTAATTATCAAGTTTCCCCATCTTCCTGCAGGTAACAACTGCAGCAGGAAAGAAATGGACCATGTGCTCTCTCGGTCAATGGAAAGCACCATTATTAAGAGCACCCTTATAAAAGACATAGACATAGAAAATAGGTGCAGGAGGAGGCCATTTGGCCCTTCCAGCCAGCACCGCCATTCATTGTAATCATGACTGATCATCCACAATCAGTAACCTGTGCCTGCCTTCTCCCCATATCCCTTGATTCCACTAGGCCCTAGAGCTCTATCACACTCTCTTTTAAATTTATCCAGTGATGAATTCAACCTAGCCAAAAAAATGCAGAACAAAATTAATTATCAAATTCCCCAGGACTAAAGCCCATGTCTTTGGACTAATTGTCAAGACCACTGAATACCCCTGTAATTTCAACCTTGTGGCAGCATTTATGGTTCAACCAGGACTCCACGTACATGCCACATCTACCCCATCGCCGCATCTTTCTTTCCCCCTCTTCGTCCAGCTTCCCCTTAAGCCCACCTCTACTACTCACCTCCAGAGATCCAAAGTCTGACCATCACTGGTTAAAAATGTTTCTCGTCAATTCCCAAATGGATTTACCATAAGAGTATCTCCTATATTTGTGACTCCATATTTTTGGGTTTCCCCTCAAGTGAACATATCAGCACAGAAATCTTCCCTGAGTTATATGCGCCGAAGGTGCTGACCCTGTCCTCTGGTGCTGTCTGTGTTGAATTTGCATGTTCTCCCTGGGACCTCGTGGCTTTCCCCTGGTGCTCTGGTTTCCTCCCACGTCCCCTAGACCTACTGATAAATTGCCGCTCGCATGGATGGGTGACTGGAAAATCAAGAAGGAATTAATGGATACGAGAGAGAATAGGTTGCGGAGTTATAGGGAAATAAGAATGGGAATGGTATTGATGGGATTGCTCAGCTAGGAGTTGGTACAGACTCAGTCGATTGAACGGCTTCCTCCTGTGTCATTGAAAGTATGTGAGAATCTAAAACATCGTGGAAGTACAAAAACAATGCATCAAGCATTTGATTCTCTTTCAAGCAAGATTAATCACCTCTCCGACAATCCCTTCAAATAAATAGCTTTGGAAAGTTTGGAAAGGCAGCGGTAGAGTTGCTGCCTTACAGAGACCTGGATTCGATCCTGATTCTGGATGCTGTCTGTATGGAGTTTGTACGTTCTCCCTGTGAATGCGTGAGCTTTCTCCAGGTGCTCCGGTTTATCATATCATATCATATATATACAGCCGGAAACAGGCCTTTTCGGCCCTCCAAGTCCGTGCCGCCCAGCGATCCCCGTACATTAACACTATCCTACACCCACTAGGGACAATTTTTACATTTACCCAGCCAATTAACCTACAAACCTGTACGTCTTTGGAGTGTGGGAGGAAACCGAAGATCTCGGAGAAAACCCACGCAGGTCACGGGGAGAACGTACAAACTCCTTACAGTGCAGCACCCGTAGTCAGGATCGAACCTGAGTCTCCGGCGCTGCATTCGCTGTAAAGCAGCAACTCTACCGCTGCGCTACCGTGCCGCCCAATATTTCAGTTATTTATTTTTTATTACTTTGTAAACATTTCTAAACACCTGTTTTCGCTTCTTCATTCTGGGGTATTATGTGTAGATTGATGATAAAAAAATGAATTAAATCCATTTTAAAATAAGGCTGTAATGTAACAAAATGTGGATAGTCAGCACGGACCCGGTTGGCCGAAGGGTCTGTTTCCACATTGTATCTCTAAACTAAACTGAAATTTCTCTTTCCTATTGTCAATATTATCAGACTCTTCATTCTTTCTCAATAACATAGGCGCAAGTACTTTTAATGACACTGGAGTTAAACCTGCTGCAGAATTCATTCAGAAGTTTTTTTGTAACATTGGTTTGTTATTTCTGTAACATGATTCAGGTTTACAACATATCGCGGAACATGTGGTTCAGAATGGAGACAAGAATGGTTAAAAACATCTGTGGCCCCGCAGCTGTGGTTGGGGACAGGATTATTATTATTGGAGGTAGGTGTTACATTCATGGAGAGAACTATTACTCCTTAGCTGACAACCTGACACAGAATTGCAGATTATTTTGCTTTATGCCTGAGAATCATGGCTATGTTTTACGTTTGCTTCTTATTTTTTTTAGGATACACAAGGAGAACTATTGCCTTTGACACAAAGAGCAGCCAGTTTATAAAATGTGCCGATATGAAAGAGAGGAAGATGCACCATGGAGCCACTGTTGTAGACAACAAAGTCTACGTCACTGGAGGCCGACACATAACTTCTGACCACATCATTGAAGACAGTGATGCCTTTGACTGCTACGACCCAGAGACAGATAGCTGGACATCTAAAGGAAGCCTCCCGCACAAACTCTTTGACCATGGGTGTCTAACACTACAAAGCATTCCCTACAAATCCTGCACAATGTAAGTGTTGTAACAGAGTGTCACAGCAAGTGGTTCAGGTAGGAGAAGACCATAGGTCCATTCCACTTGTCCATGTGTGGTATTCCTCTGATATGGCATGCTCGCTTTCATCGGTCGGGGCATTGAGCATAAGAGTTGGGAAGTCATGTTGATGCTATGTAGAACTGGTTAGGCTGCATATGGAGCATTGCGTTCAGCTCTGGCTGCCCCATTCTTAGAAAAATGTGGATGCTTTGGAAAGGGTACAGAGGAGGTTTACCAGAACGATGCCTGGATTAGGGGTATTATCTACAGGGAGTAGTTGGGCAGGCTTGGATTGTTTTCTCTGCAACATCGGAGGTTGCAGGGAGACCTGATAGAAGTATATAATATAATGAGTGGCATCGATGGGATAGACAGTCAGAACCTTTTTCCCAGGACGGAAAAATCAAATACTGGAAGGCAAAGCTTTAAGATGAGAGGGGCACAGTTCAAAGGAGATGTGTGGAGCAAGTTTTTTTACACGGAGGGTGGTGAGTATCTGGAATGTGCTGTCGGTGGTTGAGGAAGATACAATGTTATACCACTCCAAGACATTCTGAATCCTGGCTGGGAGACAACACACTGCCCCAAAGTCCCATTTGCTGCCACATAATCTCCTCTCTGTCTCCCTAACTGATGATTCTCCCATTACTATAGGCCTCTGACTTCACCCTGCCTCGTTGTGTCTCAGAGACAGACCTGGCTGCTGCTGCTGCTGCTTTGGATACGCCAGAGTATCCAAAGTGTATACCTGTTTTTGAGGGGAATGACCACAGGGGATTCCTGCACTCTCTACCTACTATCTCTACTCTCTCTATTTCAGGTGTGACTACCTCACTGTAACCCCTATCTATGAAGCCCTCAGTCTCATAGATCATGAGATCCTGATCCTGAGGTCATCCAGCTGCAGCTCCAGTTCCCTCACCCAGTCAACCAGGAGCTACAGTTCCCTCACTGGTGGTCCTCAGGGGCACTGGAAGTTTCCCTGACTTCCCACATCCTGCAGGTGGATCAAACCTTATCGAAACGTATAAGATTATTAATGGGTTGGACACGTTAGAAGCAGGAAACATGTTCCCAATGTTGGGGGAGTCCAGAACAAGGGGCCACAGTTTAAGAATAAGGGGTATGCCATTTAGAACTGAGATGAGGAAAAACTTTTTCAGTCAGAGAGTTGTGAATCTGTGGAATTCTCTGCCTCAGAAGGCAGTGGAGGCCAATTCTCTGAATGCATTCAAGAGAGAGCTGGATAGAGCTCTTAAGGATAGCGGAGTCAGGGGGTATGGGGAGAAGGCAGGGTACTGATTGAGAATGATCAACCATGATCACATTGAATGGCGGTGCTGGCTCGAAGGGCCGAATGGCCTCCTCCTGCACCTATTGTCTATTGTCTATAAACCACCCTAACTGCACTGAGATTACAGAAGAGCTACAACAAAAAACCTTACCTTATCTTACCTTCTACCTCCACTCAGCCTCTTTGTTGAGTCCCTCGAGCCAAAGCCTTAACACTTACCCTCAAACACAGCAACATATGGCCGCTCCCCCGGTTAGTGCCTGCATTCCATTTATACAGCACTAGGAGCAGTCATTGCTGGACGGCAGCTTTTTAAATCTCCTGTGCTACTTCTCCTGTCAACTGCTCGTTTTAAATAGGGGATGGGATAGAAGCCTAAAAGAATCGAAGGCTAAAGGTTCACCTGCGCGCTGCTTGGGTTCTGGGTAAAACATGTACAGTATGTTAAACACAAAATGCTGGAATAACTCAGCCGGGCAGTCAGCATCTCTGGGGAGAAGGAATGGGTTGAAGAAGAGTCTCGACCCGAAACATCACCCATTCCTTCTCCCCAGAGATGCTGTCTGTCCCGCTGAGGTACTCCAGCATTTTGTGTCTATCTTCAGTTTAAACCAGCATCCGCAGCTCCTTCACATACAGTATCTTACAATACCCACAAGGCTTCAATTGGTGTTAATATAAATAGTTTTGTACTTTGACTGGTGCAAGCAATTACCTCTTTGCATCATTGAAGTTTAACATGGTGAAGACGATATTTTGAAACTCATAACGACATTATTTCACTGTTTATGTCTTTACAGTTGATTATTTCAATGATTGAGTTGAATATGGATCTTCTGCTGGGGATGTTTCCACAGCCACTGGGAAAGAGGAGGCAGGGAACTTCAAAATATCCAAGCAAAGGTTTAAAGCATTCACTGCAATCACTTTCAGAGCAAGCAGTCGCTTGTAAAATGCAGTGGGAAGAATCTGTGTGACCAGCATATATCTCCACAGGTACCTTCTCCGTAAAGACCAGGATGGACCATGAGAGACAGTAAAACATTTAATCCTTGAGTGTAGAATGCTTCCAACTGTGAGGATTGTAAAACTACCTTCCAGTTTCAATAGTTAAATCATGCTTTATTGTCACAAATGCAACTGCGTAGTGAAATGCAGGCGCCGCCATTTTTGATGCCATTATTCGAAGTCCAAAGTCTGGTTGGCCCATATGTTTGATGTACGGAGCAGTTCCTGCGAACTGATGTCCCTCTGCTCTCCTCGCCCGACCATCTTTGTGTCCCGGGGGCATCTCCTGCAGCTGACCTTGAAGGAGATAGAGGCATTATCCTGGTTCACCCTCCTACCAGCCCTTGCTCCTCGTGTCCAACATCTCCCGCTCCCTCCAGGTCCCGCTGTCCGACGAACCTTCAGACGGGTTCCCACTCCCACTGTCCGACAAACCTTCAGATGGGTTCCCACTCCCACTGTCCGACGAACCTTCAGATGGGTTCCTGATACTTACGGACACTGACACAAGTTACGCAGTGAATTCCTGCAAACTTGACTTTCAAAGGAAAGGAAGGGGGAGAATTTTTATTGCACCTTTCACAACGTAAAAACATCATTGTCATCCTCAATTAACTTTTGACATGTAATTCTTGTTGTACTTTTGGTGGAAAACCTGGCAGCTGAGTTGTACACTGTTGGTTCCCATGATCAATGATAATCTGTACTAAATGTAGAAGGTACAGGGATATGAATTTGCTGTGATGCAGAGAGAACACCCTTCTCTTCTTTAAAATGGCACCAACAAAGTTAGATCTACCTAAGAGGGCTTAAGTTTTGTTGAAAAGATGGTACTTCCAATAGTGCAGCCCCAGTCTACTGGCGTCGGATGAGTCAGCTCCAATGTTATGCTCATTTCTCTGGAGCTGGGACATGAATTAATAACCTGACTCAGACTAAGAGTGCTTTCCATTGAGCCACAGCTGATAACTGATTGCATTGTAACCAGAGAAGAAGAGGGTGGAAGCCACTGTTAAACTAATCAGCGTAATGCAAACTTTGCATATGCCAATGAAACAGAACAAATAGAGCTAAAGACAATGATCACTGACTATGCTGGCCCTGTCAGGCGGCTAGGGTCGGTGACCTTTCTCCAGACCTTCTGAGGAAAGGACATCAACTTAACATTAGTTACTTCTCTTTCCACAGATGCTGCTGCACTTGCTGAGCTACTCCACCATTTACTGACTTTATTTCTGATTTCGAACCTGAGATTAATATATATATTGTTAGTACTTTAATAGGGGTGTCAAACCCTTTCATTTCTTCTCCGCCGGTAACAATGCAGCCCTGCCTCAGTGGGTGGCTCTCTAGGTCTGAGTCCAAATGTTGGGAGTTTGAGTCCTACGCCACACATTTGACCAGAACAACAGTGCTGAGACCCCCATGACAGTATTGAGTGAATGCTGCATTGCTGGAGGTGCCATCTCCAGAATGAAACGATGAACCGAGCACCTTTGAGCTGTCATAGGTGTCAACGAGATTTACCGTTTGTTTTATTTTTCTGGAGTAGATCCATCCATTTCATTTGACTGTGTCATTAATTGTCCATGGGAGGAACATTTGACAATAAACGTATTGTAACATCCAGCTGTAACAATATTCAATAAGTTTCATAGGGAAAAAAACTGCAGATGCTGGTTTAAATTGAAGGTAGACACAAAATGCTGGAGTAACTCAGCAGGTCAGGCAGCATCTCTGGAGAGAAGGAATGGATGACGTTTCGGGTCGAGACCCTTCAAGTTTCAGATACTCCAGGGTGCTTGACGAGAACCCAAATGAACACCTTAAACATTCATTCCCTCCACCACAAACGCACAATGGCTTCAATGCAGACTATCTACAAAATGCACAGCAGTACTCACCAAGGCTACTATGACAGGGGCCTTCCAAACCTTCAACCTCCATCACTGAGGGGACAAGTGCAGGGTGTTCAGAAGAGCATCAACTCCTACAGATTCTGCTCCCAGTCATCTATAATCAAAACCTGGAAATATATTCTCATTCCTTTATTGTAGCTGGGTCTAAATCCTAGAACTCCTGCCCCAAGCCTTCACCAGTTCAAAAAGGCAGCTCATTGCCATTTTCCCAAGGGCAATTAAAGATGAACAATAAATGCCAGCCACACCTGTCTTTGAGATTTAAAAAAAAAGTATTTGCAGAAGAAAATAGTGATCAGTCAACTTTGTGTTAATACTCAAATTGATAGCAACGTTCTTGTTGGGATATTTATTCTTTGACCGGGTGGTGCCAGCAATGGCTGCCTTGCCAACAGTCTGTTCGTTCCTTCCTTCTTTGTGTTTTAATAGTATGTGTTAATTGTATGTTTTTAGTATTCATTAGCTTGTTTTATGTGAGGCGTGGGTGGGGGTTGGGGGAAACTTTTTCTAATCTCTTACCTCGATGGAGATGCAACTGTTTTCCATATCGTATCTCCGTCCGCACTGCGGCCTAACATCGAGGAGTTGGCGGCCTTTGTTGGAGACCGACTTTTGAGAGCTCCACCACGGGGAGCCTACGGGACTTTAACATCGCGGAGCCCGCGATCCCTTTGCCAGGGATCGACCTCGGAGCTCCAACCGTGGGTGCTTGTAGACTCAACATCACGGAACTCGCGATCTCTGGCCAGAGACCGGCTTCAGGAATTCCAAACCACAAGAGCTTCGATCGCCCCGATGTGGGTGCTTTGACCGCCGGTTGCAGGAGCTTTGATTGCCCCCATGGATGGTTCGACTGCCCCGACCGTGGGAGAATAAAGAGGAAGAAGTTTGGACTTTATTTGCCTTCCATCACAGTGAGGAATGTGGGGAATCCGCTGTGGTGGATGTTTATGTTAACTTTTATGTAGTTGTGTGTCTTGTTGCTTTTTTTTCCATACGGCTGTATGGTAATTCGCATATCACTGTACCTTAATTGGTACATGTGACAATAAAACATTTAGTTATCAATTGTCACACTTTATATTCTTTTTGTTTCTATATAATTTCAACTTTTTTTTTGGCATGTTCTCAAAGTGAGCTTTGACATTATAAGAATGATGAAATAGATGTCAGTGTCTATAAATGTATCTTACTTTAAGAATTCTGATAATGCTGAAATATGTTTGTTGAATTCTCATTTTTATCACCAAATCTATGATTAAAAATGATGCAGAATGGCACCAAAGTTCCAAGGAGTATTCCAACTGGGAAAGAGTTAATTTGGTAATGCCATTTATAATGTTGCTTCTTTTATGCACAGAAATAGATGGCCAACTAGTGCTATCCACACACATCTCCTCTCACCCCCCTTCACTTGTCACCTCCTTTTATTTCTTTCTTCCTTCTTGTTTCTTCCTTCAATTTCCATTTAAATTCATCTCTGCTGTTCACCTCTACATTCCTTGTGGAAGTGAGTTTCACATTCTCTCCACTCCCGGAATGAAAATCTTTCTTCTGAATTTCTGACTGGATTTATTCCTGTCTTTCTCATTGCTACAACCTCCCGGTTTTACATGCACGCAAGTGGAAAGAACATCATCTACCCTACTAAAGTCTTACAAAACATTTTTTTTTAATTATGAGCCCTCTATCTATTTTTTGAGAAAAAAGAGCCTTTCAGTAAGATTTCAAAGTCTGCATCTTCTATCCCACTATTCTTCATATTCCTCCATAATACCCAGCACATCCAGTATGAATGCTTCATGAAAGACATTTAGGGCCCCACAGTTGCCCAAATAGCACAGTTGCTCCTTCTCAGCTCCGACAACCTTGGTCCGAAAGCGTGACTGCATGGGTTTGTTACAGGTACTCCCACATTAAGGCCAGGTGAGTTAATTGGCCAATGGTAACTTGCCCCAAGTGTGTCAGTGGGTGGTGGAATCTGGGATGAGTTGATGGGGATGTGGACAGAATTTAGAAAAGGTAACAGTGTAGGATTGGTGTACATGGATGCTTGATGGTCAGCAGCAACTCTGTGTCTCCTGCATGATGACTCCTCCATCAGAAACATCTGAAACTGCCCAGAAAAGTGTTAGATATGAGGAGAGCCGCGAAGGGCTATTCAGCAATTGAATAATTTGCCTGGGACCCACTTCACCACTTCAGGGCAAAGGGGCTGGTTCATGCTGCCCTCTGCACTCGGGGAAGTGGGACTGACGGGGATGGTTGGTAGTAAGTCCGGGCACAGATTAGATAAAGCCAAATGCAACCAATGCCCTGCCTGTCTTTGTAGGGAGCACCTTCTTTAGTTCAGCTGTGTTTAATTTAGAGATACAGCAGGGAAGCAGGCCCTTCGGCCCACTGAGTCCCTGCAAACCAGCGATCACCCTTACACTAGTTCTATCCTGCACACTAGCGACAATTTACAGAAGTCAAGCATCCTACAAACTCACAAGTCTTTGGAAATGTGGGAGGAAACTGGAGCACCCAGAGGAAACCCACGCAGTTCAAGGTGTGGATTCTTATGCATCGGTGAGACCTGACGTAGACTGGTGGATTGTTTCACTGAACACCTTCACTCAGTCTGCCTTGACCTACCTGATCTCCCGGTTGCCAAACACTTTAATTCCCCTTCCCATTCACACACTGACCTTTATGTCCGAGACCTCCTCCATTGTCAGAATGACGTCTAATGCAAATTGGAGGAACAGCATATCATATTTTGCTTGGGCAGCTTTCAACCCAGTGGTATTAATATTGATTTTTCTAAGTTCAAGTTCGCATCCCCTCTCTCACCATCCCTCCCCGACCCGAGGCATATCAGCTTCAAAGTCGTCTTGTTGAGTCTCGTTGTCTGCACTCGTTCTTACCTAAGGCACAGCCTGTTTCCTTTATCATCGTTACTTTTTTGCATATCTTTAATTCATTTGTTCTATATCTCTCTACATCACCATCCATATCTCTCGTTTCCCTTTCCCCTGACTCTCAGTCTGAAGAAGGGTCTTGACTCGAAACGTCACTTATTCCCATTCTCCAAAAATATGGTCTGACCCGCTTAGTTACTCCAGCTTTTTGTGTCTATCTTTGGTCATGGAGTCATAGAGTTATACAGTGTGGAAACAAGCCCATCGGCCCAACTTGCCCACACTGGTCAACATGTCCCAGCCACGCTAGTCCCACCCGCTTGGTCCATATCCCTCCAAACTTGTCCTATTCATGTACCTGTCTAACTGTTTGTTAAACGTTGGGATAGTCCCAGCCTCAACTATTTCCTCTGGCAGCTTGTTCCATACTCCCACCACCCTTTGTGTGACCAAGTTACCCCTCAGATTCCTATTAAATCTTTTCCCCTTCACTTTGAACCTATGCCCTCTAGTCCTCGATTCCCCTACTCTGGGCAAGAGATTCTGTATATCTATCCGATCTAATCCTTTCATGACTTTATACACTGGGTCACATGGAGAGCATACAAACTCCGTACAGACAGCACCTACAGTCAGGATTGAACCTGGGTCTCTGGTGCTGTAAGGCAGTAACTCCACCGACGTGCCACCTTCTGTGCATATATTGGTTGCTCTGCTTCCTACTTCACCACATTGACCACCTCAGGAGTATTTCACTGCTTCTAAAGTATTCTGGCAAAATGTGACAGCACTAGAATATTCTATTATTGAAGGAAGTCTCTTCACAAAATTCTGAGAGTTCCATGGGATGGATGGTGGGTAGACTTTCCTTGTGCTGACGAGTTGCAGTCATATGGACAATGTGCGTTGAGCTGAAGAGACATTTCTTCACCCAGAGAGTGGTGAATTGCTAGAATTCTTTACCATGGCGAGTTGAGGAAGCTTAGTCATTGTTTTAATACATGGATCGGATAAACAAATCAGGGAATGTAGGGAGAGGATGGCCAGGGTAAAGATCAACCATGACGGTAAACTCCTGCACCTAATTCTTATAAAACAGAACAGTACAGCACAGAATAGGTCTTTCAACCCACAATGTCCGTGCTGAACATGATGCCACGTTAAATGAATTCCAGCGCGTCACCCACATCCCTCCATTCTCTGCAGATCCATGTGCCGATCTGAAAGCTTCCTAAATCCCACTATCTTATCTGTTCCAGCACTACCCTGGCCGTGCATTCCAGGCACCCACCATTCGCTCTGTCAGAAACTTGGCCAGCACAAACTTTGTCCCTCTCACCTTAAAGCTACGCCTTATAGTGTTGGATATTTGCATCCTGGGAGAAAGGCTCTGATGGTATCACTCTACCCCTTATGATTTTGTGTATTTTTATCAGGTCTCCCTCAGCCTCCAGAGAGAGAGGGGGGGAGAGAGAAGGGGGGGGGGGGGGGAGAGAGAGAGGGAGAGAGAGAGAGAGAGAGGGAGAGAGGGGGAGGGAGGGGGAGGGAGGGGGAGGGAGGGGGAGGGAGGGGGAGGGGGAGGGAGGGGGAGGGAGGGGGAGGGAGGGAGAGAGAGGGAGAGAGACGGAGAGAGAGGGAGAGAGAGGGAGAGAGGGAGAGAGGGAGAGAGAGAGAGAGAGAGAGAGAATGTTTTTCATCTGGTAACTTGGATTGGACATCAATTCAAAATTCAATCTTTTGGCTCCAGTTCCGCATTTGCAAAACATAACTTTCAAAGTCGAATCTCAAAGGGAGGGTAAATATTTAAAGACCAAAAGCACGTGAAGGGAACCTGCTGTTGATTAAAGACATCTACGTGTTCATTGGTGTATTTATATCCATCAGACTAAGGCAGAGACTGTGACAGTTGACCAACTTGCTGACATCTCTCAGTTTAGAAAGCAGATTATTTTTAGCAAGAGCCACAAACCTGTCATGTGAGAAGACAAACAAGAGTTGATGCACGTTGCAGAATGGGAGGCCATTTGGCCCATGACACCTGTGCTGGCTCTTTGAAAGGGTCATCGAATTATACAGCACTGAACTGGACCCTTCAACACATCTCATCCTTGTGGATCTTTTTGCCCTTCTGTACAAATCCCATTTGTCCACATTATATCCTCGACTTCTATGCATTGACTATTTAAGTACTTGTCTAAATGTCTCTTAAACATAGTGTTTTTCAATCCGATTCCACCACCTCCTCTGGCAGTGAATTCCAAATATCAATTACTCTTAGTGTAAGGAACTTTCCCCTCAAATCCCCTTTAAATCCCCTTTAAAACCGCTCATCTTAAACCTATACCCTCTTGGTTTTGGTACCTCTACCACAGAGTAAAATTTCTGACGATCTCCCCTCTCTATACCTCATAATTTTGTACACCTCAGCTGATCACCCCTTAGCCACTTTCACCCACAGAAAACAAGCCCGGTCTATTCAATCTCACCCCATAATTAATGTCTTCCAATCCAGGCAGTATCCTGGTGAATCCTCAATACACTCTCACCAGTGTGTACCTATGGCAGCAGGAAGCAGACAGCTCCATAGATAACGGACTCTACTTTGTCTCACTCACCTCGAGTTCTCCCCATAAGTTTTATTTTATAAACAAACATAAATTAATGGAAATGCATTAATGTGGGATGATTGGGTTAACGCATGAGGAGTGTTTGAAGGCTCTGGGCCTGTACTTGCTGGAGGTTAGAAGAATGGGGAGGGGGGGGGAGAAATCTCATTGTATGTTCTTGATTAGCAAGGACCTCAAAGGTTATGGGGAGAAGGCAGGAAGACGGGGTTTAGAGGGAAACATAGATCAGCCATGATCAAATGGCGGAGCAGGCTCGATGGGCTAAATGGCCTAATTATGCTCCTGTGTTTATTAGATTTTTGTCAATTGATGGGATTGATGGAGATGGTGCAATTTAGAATCTTTTTTTTGTTTCTAGACATGGAAATAGGCCCTTCAGCCCATTGGGTTTACACCAACCATCAATCACTCATTCACACAAGTTCTATGTTATCCCATTATCTTATCGATTCCTTATACACTAAGGGCAATTTACAGAGGCCAAATAACCTACAAACACATACATCTTTGGGATGTGGGAGGAAACCGGAGTATCTGGAAGAAACCCACATCATCACAGGGAGAATGTGCAAACTCTACACCGACAATCCCAGAAGTCAGAATCGAACCTCGCACTGTGAGGCAGCAGCTCTACCCGCTGCACCACAGTGCGCCCAATCAACAGATTGGCTGTATGATATCAAAAATCCTCCTAAGAAAAGACATTTTCATTGAAGTTAGAAGTATGATTAAAATTGTTCTGAACCCATCCAACTATTTTCAAACAGCTCAAGGACTGAATACTATTTTAATTGAAGCAGAACTTTCTGTAAAATAGAACTAATAGTTGAATTAGGAAGCCAAGCAAAGAAAAACATGCCACACATTCCTGTGCAAATTGTTGTTCATTTTGTCATGCTGCATGTTATTTTGCTGCCCAAAGCCTATAGGTTTTGTTCAAACAATGAAGGACACTGTCACAGTCTGTCCTGTTCACTCACCTGCCAGCTACGCCCACCACGTTAAGCCAACTCCCCTCACCTGTTCACTCACCTGCTCCAGATCACCAATCAAGCCAGCATATACACCCTTCCTGCACACACACTCTTTGCCAGATTGTTCTTAGCCCTCATGCACGACTCTCCAGCATTCTATCTTGGACTGATTTCCCGTTGCCGACCCTGCCTGCTCCTGACCTTCGTGCCTCGTCGTAGCCCTGGTGAACGCCTCAGTCTTCTGTCCACGACCACGAGCAGGTAGAAATAAAGCTCATTCTAAAACTACTTCCTTGGTTCCGTGTGCTGCATTTGGGTCTACCTGTGCTCCGTTACAGACACACAGATAAAGTTGCCAATCTTCCAGGGTTGAATCAGAATTACCTTTATTGTCATCCAAAAAAAACAAGTCTTTTGGACGAGATTTCGTCACCCACAGTCCAACAATAAGAGCAATAAAATAAACAATTACACAACCACAAACCAACACAAAACAAAAAAAAAAGAAACATCCATCACAGTGAGTCTCCTCCAGTCACCTCCTCACTGTGATGGAAGGCCAGAATGTCTTTTATCTTCCCCTGCCATCTTCTCCCGCGGTCAGGCTGTTGGAGTTGCCACATTCCAGGCCATGCCGGACGGTGAAAGGTCCGCTGCGGGCCGACCCAAGCCCCGCGATCCGGGGCGGGTGAAGACGCTGCCGCTGCCGCTGCACATCGGGGCGGTCGTGCCTCCCGACATTGAAGCCCCCGCCGAGCAGAGAAAAACCTCGCGGCCTATTCCAGGCGAAAGGTCCGCGGCGGGCCGACCCAAGCCCCGCGATTTGGGGCGGGCGAACATGCTGCTGCTGCCGGAGCTCCCGATGTCGGCCCCCACCCAGAGGGCTGCGAGCTTCCGACATCCACGCGGCCCACGCCGAAGCTTCCGAAGGCGAGTCGCAGCCGCTCCCGCAGCCTCCGAAGGCAGCCAGCTCCGCAAATGGTAAGTTCGGTCCGCGGGCTCTGCGAACCAGAGCCCAGGTGGTCCCAGGTGGAGGCCGCCAGCTCGATGGTAGGCTGCAGCGTGAACGGAGACACGGCCCAGAAACAAATGTCGCGTCTCCGTTCGGAAGAGACAGTTTTACAATTTTACAGTTCCCCCCCCCCACATAGTACACAACCACAAAAAACACTACATGACATCTACACACTACAATCAAGACAAAAAACAACAAAAAACACAAAAGACAAACGGACCGCAGGTAAGCCACAGCTGCTAGGGCAGCGCCGCCATTTTGGACATTGGAGCATTCAGTGACTGAAGATTAATCTTCAGGGAACAAAAGGTAATCAAGTGAATAGTCATAAGGCATTAACAAAACATGTTTTAAACTTCCTTTTTAAACTTGCTTCTTAGATGTGGAAATATTGAAAAAATTGGCTGCTGCCTGATAAACATCAATATATTTTAATTTACCTGCTCCCATTCTCTTGTGTTCTTGTGAATGATGAAGAACAAAAGAATTTGATCTGAATAGGTGTGATGGTAGGAATATTAGTTTCTCCAAATAGTACATATCCTGTTTCAATAGTAACCGAATGTACACAAAGACATTCTCTTCAGAAACATTTTGTCCAAAGAGGTATTTCTATTCCACTGTTGTTTTTTTACAGACATAGAGTTACCAAGGGTGCGTCCAGTTTAATTCCACTTTTATTTGTGTCAGGATTTTTTTAACGAACCAGCCTGTAAACTCTGTTAACAATTCTTTGCAAAGTGCAAATAATTGCTTGCCCATTCTCTTATTCCCCTACATTCAAGTCAAGTCAAGCACCCAGCCTCTGGGAGTTATTTGCATATATATTTCCGGCCATCACCTCATCCTGACAAGTAACAGCATGATCTGTTCTATGGGCCAACAGTGGGGGGCCATGTGAGGGACAAGGTCTAATCCACCACAATTTCAGTACAACAGACGTAAGAGGGGGGGGGGAAGGCTGGGTATGTTGGACTGAGGGTTGCCAGGGATGATACAAACTATGATTAGATAAATTGGGTGACAAATGAGACAAGCAGATAATAGATTCAACCAACATACAATTGAAATCAGCCGGTGGGGTACGTTTTACGCTTGCTGTTGTCTTTATTTCCCCAGTGTCTCCATGTGCTTGATCTGTATAAGGCTTTCTCTCATCTTATTCCACCTCTCTTTGTCTTCCCCCAAACCGTTTCATTAAATCAGTTCTTTCTATTTTCTCCAATTTGGCACACAAACACAAATGAGTGTTCACAAGCCAATCAGAAGCTTCCATAACTTCAATACGTTATCCATTAAGTCATTGAGTTCGAGTTATACTGCATGGAAACAGGCCCTTCGGCCCAACAAATCCCACCTGAAT
The DNA here is from genome assembly GCF_053455715.1 of Rhinoraja longicauda. NCBI lineage: Eukaryota > Metazoa > Chordata > Chondrichthyes > Rajiformes > Arhynchobatidae > Rhinoraja > Rhinoraja longicauda. Next base: position 46,710,455 of record NC_135956.1, on the reverse strand, counting down.
GCTTTGAAGTCGCTCTCTGTGAGCTAGTCTCATTTGCCTGCATTCCCTTTAAATCTTTCTTTTCCATGTAAATGTCCACTTGTTTTTTCAATAATATTATTGTTACTTTACAACAAAGCCATTAAGTGGATGGCAAATAACCTGCTCAAACCATTTCATACTCCATAATGGTGATGGAGGCCATTTAGCCCATTGAGTCTATGTCAGCTCCCTGAGCATTCTCATCAATTCCCACAATTATTTCCCTGAAATCTATTCTTCCTTACATGTTCATCATCTCCCCCCAATTTTCCTGCTACATGCACTCGGGATAATATATAGTACATTCTTGGGATGAAGGGAGGAAACTGAAGCACCTGGGAGAAGCCTAGGCAGTCACAAGAAGAACATGCTCCACACAGACAGTCTCAAAGATTAGGAACAAACCTGGGTCCCTGGAGCTGTGAGGCATCACCAGTATTTGTTGCACCAGCATGCCACCCACCACGAGAGAATGAATTTCTCTTTTCATTAGATTCTCTAAAGTGACTCTCTGAAGTTCCTGAGTCCCACTGCCCATTGATGTTGATCAAATGGAATCACATCAGCCCCATTCTGAAATATGTCTAACTTAGGGCAAGACTATAACCCAAGTTTCTGGTCTTCCAGGTGAACATATTCAGGAATTAAACTCACCACTGGTGCCTTCGATTCTCTCTGTAATTCTTACTGTCTCTCTATCCGAGCTTTTTTTTAAGCCTACCTCTTTGGCAAAACTTCTGTCTGAATATATCCTTATGTGACTCTTCATTATTTTCTTCTATTTGATAGCACTCCTGTGCAATACTTTGGGGTGATTTTGCTATTACAGTTCCTATATAAATGGAACCGGTTGTTTAGGTCTCTTCAATACCAATGTATGAGTATGCGGATGTGTAGATGTGTTCCAATTAGATGGTAGATAAATTAACAACACAGACATCTGTCACAGAATATTATACAATTGCCATTGTGGAGAGATGCTGCAGTGATCAAGGCTCGCAGATGAAGAGCCAAGAATATCCCACATGGGTGTCACCACGGTACAGCTAAAAGAGTGGCTGCCTCTAAGCACCAATGATCCAGGTTCATTCCTGACCTCAGACGCTCTCTGTGTGGAGTTTGCACTTGTGGGTTTCCCCAGGGTGGTTCTGGTTTCAATCCACATCCCAAAGACAGGCGGTTTGGTGGGTTATTTGGACATTTCAAATGGCCTCTGTTGTGTAGGTGAGTGGTAGAATCTAGGGGGAGCTGATGAGAAGACGGGGAGAATAAAAAAATGGGAATAAAAGAAGTAGGTTTTTTATAGTTAGCAGAAACACAGTGGGCCGAACTGCCAGGTCCGTGCTGTGCCATTCTATGATATTCAATGACAACTGTTATATGTTTCTTTCTGCCACCAAAGAAAGGAAATGCATTCCAAACATAGGCAAAACAAAAGTTAAGAATGGTATTACAACTGAAAAGTAGCAAGAGTGGGGATTGGGAGAGTTTTGTAAAAGAGCAAAAGAACTGATATTGGTTTATTATTATCACGTGTACCGAGAAACATTGAAAAACTTATTTGTGTGCGCTATCCAGGCAAATCATAATATACCGAGTACAGTCAAACCAAACACGAGTACTACAGGTTGTGCAAAAGAGAAAGGAAATAGAGTACAGGTTATAGTATTACAGCTACATAGAAAATGCAGATTAAAAAAATGCAAGGGCCACAACGAGGTAGATTGGGAGATACATTCTTTACATATGAGAGGTCCATGCAAGAGTATGATAACAGTGAGGAAGAAGTTGTTCTTGATTCTGGTGTATGTGCTTTCCAGTATCTTCTATCTGACAGGAGAATAGAGAATGATTGGGGTGAAAGTGATCCTTGATTATGTTGGCTGCACTCTCGAGGATAGAGTGAAGTGTAGATGGACTTGATGTCCCTTTTCAGAGGGATCTGTAACTCAATACCCAAAATTTAGGTCAGGAGTTGAGCAGTACTTTTTACCCAAAGAATGATGGGGGTCTGAAACTCATTGCCTGAAGGAGTAAAGAAGACAATTCCTCATCACTCCCCCCCCTCCACCCACTTCCCAAATGGGAGCTTGACATACTAAACCCTACAGGACAGAGAGCTTGGAATTGCCTAAGTAGCCTTGGTTCTGGCTAGCATGGACATGATTGACTAAATGGCCTCTTGTGTCGCAAATACTGGTCACAGCCTTTTACTGTATACTGTTCCATTTGGTTTTGGCTAATCTGCACCTTAGCCCTATCTGCCAACCTTCGTTCTCTTCTGAAGAAGGGTCCCGACCCAAACCTCACCTATCCATGTTCGCCAGAGATGCTGTCTGATCTACTGAGTTGCTCTGGCATTTTGTGTCTTTCTTTGGTTCCTTCGTAATCTCGTTGAATCATCCAGGACTCTGGGGAAAGAACGGGAGAGCAGAATAAACAGGAGAGCCCTTTCAAAGACCTGCCTTAAGTTTGATGGGCCAAAGCCCTTTCTTCTGTGGGGTGTAGTGTCAGTGAACGCTGCATGAAAGCAGCCTCTTCCTTCTTCTCTTTCTCAAAAGGATCAGAACAAAATAAGCTTTGAGTCTTAGTTTTGGAATTTGCAGTTGGCTCTATTCCCCGTCTGACTGCCTCTGTTTTTTAGATGCGAGAGACTTCCAGGTTCACACCACCCTTTGTGTGATGATGTCAAGTTAAATCTGAGTCTTAAAATAATCCTACCCCCTCCTCCCCTCCCCTCCCCTCCCCCAGTGTCCTTCTTGACCCCCTTAAAGATGAGACAAACCTGTGATTCCAAAGGATGAAGTGTGCTTGATTACAACAAGACCTGAATGCTGCATAATATGCCAAAACAACCTCGGCAAATGTAGTACGATTACACGATGGGACTGGATATTTCTCACATCTCCTTTCTGTAATCTGTCATGCCTCACATGTAAAGACCTTGTCATAGACGGGAGCCTGAGAGTTAACTGGAGAGCTGGCTGTCTGGGTGAAGCATGGGAAGGAAGTTATTGGACACACGCCACATGGCACAAGGTCCAAGTAAAATAAAAACAAAACATTATTCATTACTTGGAAATCCAAAGATCCATAACAATGTTCTTCAACCACATTTTTGTTGCATGTGTGGCAGCCATGTTGTTTCTTTCTCCGGTTAAGCATTCTCACTAATAACTACCATTTGCAAATATATATGACTCAATACGACCACTACAATCAAAAATGAAACAAACAAAACAGGGTGCTGCCTCTCCCAATCTCCTCCACATTTCCTTCTCCTTCCATCCATTTTCAGCCTCAACCTCCTTTGTATCCACCTTCGTCTTCATTCTTCTTCTGCCCCCTTTTCCCTCTTCCTGGTGTTCCTTCATCCACCCTACCTCCCATCAACTCTCCTCATCCTACTCCACCCTTCCATTCATCTCTCCTCTGCCACCTTCACCTCCCCTCTTCCATTTTAATTTGTTACAAAAGTATGGTTGTGTTAGGGTTGTGCAGAGTGGTTTAAAAACCTGGTGGTTGATAGGAAGAAGCTGTTCTTGAAACTGGAGGGAATGGTTCTCAGGCTCCTGCACTTTCTTCCCAATGGTAACAACAAGACAAATGCGTGGTCAGGCTGATGTGGATCTTTGATGTTATTAGCTGTCACTTTGAGACAGCACTTCCCAGAGGACTCTTCGATGGTGGGGAAGTCAATACTTGGAATAGACTGGGCTTTGTCCACTACTTTCTGCAGCCCCCTTCGTTCTTCTGCGTTTGAGTTCCTGAACCAGGCTTTGATGAAACCAGTCAGTATGCTCTCTGAAAAATTGATGTGTAAGACATTGAAAGTTAGGCCACCATTAAACAACAAGCAGGCCTGGAATAAGTCTTTGATGTTATGCCTGGCACATTTTGATCTACACCACAGATCACTATTGTTTACAGTTGACTCGCTCTTCGTGTTGCTGGGGGAACTAGATTACAATCGATTTCTCTTTAAAGGTATTCTCATGGGAGATGTAATTGAGATGAAAGTTTTGATGCCAAAAGAAAATTCAGCATCGGCAACATCACAATTTTTTTTCATGCATTCAATAACACATGAAAAGTTCTGCATTTCTTGCGCCAACTCCTCTTCCATTATGAAATCCAGTCTCCAGTTGTCACGCTGCGGCAGCGTTTGTGTGTTGTACGCCACAGCTCCTGAGCAAAAGTGAAATTGTCAAGTCTGATTGTATGCAGACATGGATGTTTCATTGCATGACCTCCAGCCCTTCCTGCCATTGACTGTATGCAAATCTATCATCATGGTGACTCCTTTCCCAGAGCCAATGCAAACTTCCTCACGGTGACTCAGAATTTCCTTTCTCAATATTTTTATAACTGGCTCGAAGGGCCGAATGGCCTCCTTCTGCACCTATTTTCTATGTCTATGTTCTATGTCTATGAAACATATATAATTATAAAAGGACTGGACAAGCAAGCTGCAGGAAAAATGTTCCCAATGTTGGGCGAGTCCAGAACAAGGGGCCACAGTCTCAGAATAAAGGGGAGGCCATTTAAAACTGAGGTGAGAAAAAACTTTTTCACCCAGAGAGTTGTGAATTTGTGGAATTCTCTGCCACAGAGGGCCGTGGAGGCCAAATCACTGGATGGATTTAAGTTAGATAGAGCTCTAGGGGCGAGTGGAATCAAGAGATATGGGGAGAAGGCAGGCACAGATTATTGATTGGGGACAATCAGCCATGATCACAATGAATGGCGGTGCTGGCTCGAAGGGCCGAATGGCCTCCTCCTGCACCTATTTTCTATGTTTCTATGTAATAAATGAAAATGTTCACAGAGAATAGAAAAATATATCAGTCTGAGTCCGAGGAAGGGTTGCGACTTGAAACGTCACCCATCTTTTTCTTCAGAGATGCTGCCTGACCTGCTGAGTTACTCCAGCACTTAGTGTCCATGGTTGGTATAAACCAGCATCTGCAATTCCTTTCTACACACCAGCCTGTTTCCGTGCTGAACCAGCGTCTACTGATGCACTGTAGAGAGTAGAAATAAGGAACTGCAGGTGCTGGTTTATACCAAAGATGGACACAAGTGCTGGAGTAACTCAGCAGGTCAAGCAGCATCTCTGAAGAACATGGATAAGGGATATTTCAGGTCAGGTCTGAAGAAGGATCCCAACCCAAAACGCCACTCTGTTCTCCAGAGATGCTGCTTGGCCCGCTGACCTACTCCAGAACTTACTATAGAAAGTGTCCTGACTGCTTGCATCATGGCCTGCTACGAATATTCCAACACACAAGAATGCAAGATGCTGCAGAGAGCAGTGGACTTATCCTGGTCCATCAGAGGCACAGCCCTCCCCACCATCAAAATCATCTACAAAAATTGCTGCCTTAAGAAGGCAGCATCTATCACCAAAGATTACCATCATATGGGCCATGCCCTCATCTCGCCACTACCATCCTTCGGCAATGGAAACACTACGGGCCACCTCTTGCTCTACCGTGGACTTTTTATAAAATTGCTTTTTGCACTAATGTCTTGTTTTTTGCAGTCTTTTTCTTTTTACTGTCTTGCAGAATTTATGCGTAATTTATGGTTTTGTGTGTTGTTTGATTCAACATGCCTGTGATCTGCTGCGAGCAGGTAGACAATAGACAATAGGTGCAGGAGTAGGCCATTCGGCCCTTCGAGCCAGCACCCACCATTCACTGTGATCATGGCTGATCATCCACAATCAGTACCCCATTCCTGCCTTCTCCCCATACCCCTTGACTCCACTATCTCTAAGAGCTCTATCTAACACTCTCTTAAAAGCATCCAGAGAATTGGCCTCCACTTCCTTCTGAGGCAGAGAATTCCACAGATTCACAACTCTCTGGATGAAAAAGCTCTTCCTCATCTCCGTTCTAAATGGCCTACCCCTTATTCTTAAACTGTGGCCCCTGGTTCGGGACCCCCCCCCAACATTCGGAACATGTTTCCTGCCTCTAGCGTGTCCAATCACTTAATAATCTTCTATGTTTCAATAAGATCCTATCTCATCCTTCTAAATTCTAGCGTATACAAGCCCAGTCGCTCCATTCTTTCAACATATGACAGTCCCGCCATCCCAGAAATTAACCTTGTGAACCTATGCTACGAGGGCGGCACGGTGGCGCAGCGGTAGAGTTGCTGCCTTACAGCGAATGCAGCGCCAGAGACTCAGGTTCGATCCTGACTACGGGCGCCGTCTGTACGGAGTTTGTACGTTCTCCTCGTGACCTGCGTGGGTTTTCTCCGAGATCTTCGGTTTCCTCCCACTCCAAAGACGTACAGGTATGTAGGTTAATTGGATGGGCAAATGTAAAAATTGTCCCTAGGGTGTAGGATAGTGTTAATGTGCGGGGATCGCTGGGCGGCACGGACCCGGTGGGCCGAAGGGCCTGTTTCCGCGCTGTATCTCTAAATCTACGCTGCACTCCCTTAATAGCAAGAATGGCCTTCCTCAAATTTGGAGATCAAAACTTCACACGATACTCCAGTTGTGGTCTCATTAGGGCCCTGTACAACTGCAGAAGGACCTCTTTGCTTTTATAAGCAAATAACTGCAGATGCTGGTACAAATCGATTTATTCACAAAATGCTGGAGTAACTCAGCAGGTCGGGCAGCATCTCGGGAGAGAAGGAATGGGTGACGTTTCGGGTCGAGACCCTTCTTCAGACTGATGTCAGGGGGGCGGGACAAAGGAAGGATATAGGTGGAGACAGGAAGATAGAGGGAGATCTGGGAAGGAGGAGGGGAAGGGAGGGACAGAGGAGCTATCTAAAGTTGGAGAAGTCGACGTTCATACCACCGGGCTGCAAACTGCCCAGGCGAAATATGAGGTGCTGTTCCTCCAATTTCCGGTGGGCCTCACTATGGCACTGGAGGAGGCCCATGACAGAAAGGTCAGACTGGGAATGGGAGGGGGAGTTAAAGTGCTCGGTCACCGGGAGATTTGTTAATGCGGACCGAGCGCAGGTGTTCAGCGAAGCGATCGCCGAGCCTGCGCTTCGTTTGCCGATGTAAATGAGTTGACATCTAGAGCAGCGGATGCAATAGATCAGGTTGGAGGAGGTGCAGGTGAACCTTTGTCTCACCTGGAAAGACTGTTTGGGTCCTTGGATGGAGTTGAGGGGGGAGCTAAAGGGACAGGTGTTGCATCTCGTGCGGTTGCAGGGGAAAGTGCTCGGGGTTGGGGTGGTTTGGGTAGGAAGGGACGAGTGGACCAGGGAGTTACGGAGGGAACAAAACTGATCTCCCGGTGGCCGAGCACTTTTACTCTTTGCTTTTATATTCAACTCCTCTTGTTATGAAGGCCAACATGCCATTAGCTTTCTGCACTGCCTACTGTACCTGCATGCTTACTTTCAGTGTCTGATGAACAAGGACAGCCAGATCTCATTGTACTTCTCCTTTTCCTAACTTGACACCATTCAGATAATAATCAGCCTTCCTGTTTTTGCCACCAAAGTAGATAACCTCATATTTATCCTAAGTACTTGTACTTTACCTCACTGTACTTGTACATATGACAAAAACTTGACTTGACATGACATTTCACATTACATTCTGAGTGATTATTATACCTGTTAGCATGGTGTGTGTATATTACAATGAAGTGTTGCTTTAAGACAGACATGTCCAAAGTCCGGCCCGGGGCCCAATCGCGGCCCGAGGTCAGATTTTATACGGCCCGCAGCTTCCGTCTTAAAATTTATTATTTATGGCCCGCCAGCACTGTCTAACAGAATGAAGGTAGGGGGAGGGGGAGAGGAGAGGACGACTACACCTCCCGGCAGTCAGCGCTGCCCGACTCTCGCCCCGAGTGGGAGAGGCGACGGCGACTACACTTCCCGGCGGCGGGGTTGAGAGAATGCGGGGGAGGGGGGGACGGGAGAGCAGCAGCTGAGCTCTCCTCACCCCGCATGCTCATTGGCAGGCGCTCCCGTCAGTCGGGCGGGTGCCGCATCCCCACCCCCCCCCCCACCCCCCCAGCGGGAGAGGCGACGGCGATTACATCTCCTGGCGGTCAGCGCTGCCCGATCTGCGGATTGTCAGACGCGAAGTCCGGGGGGGAGGGGGGGGAGCGCATTAGTTAATTAGTTAAAGGTCCGAGGGGGGGGGGGGAGAGCATTAGTTAAAGGTCCGGGTAGGGGGGGGGGGGGGGAGCGCATTAGTTAAAGGTCCGGGGGGGGGGGGGGAGCGCATTAGTTAAAGGTCCAGGGGGGGGGGGGCATTGGCCCTTGGATATTTTCACATTATCAAATCTGGCCCTCTTTGAAAAAAGTTTGGACACCACTGCTTTAAGATTTGTGAGTAGCTATTTCCTTAAGAAACTGAGTCATATGGTTAGTTATTGCAACACTATTTATCACTCTTTGGCCCAGTTGACCATAACAACGTACATAAACAAGTCTTTCTCTTGAAACTTCTAGTCAAAGCATATTACGTAATATTCCACAATGCAGTACAAGAGGCATCTGATACACTAAAGACTATCCATGTCCCACTTCCTAGAATCTCTTCAATATATGCCCCATCCCCCTCCTTTAAGATGCTGCTAAAAACCCAGCCATCATGGGCTTTTGGTTGCTACTGCCAATCTCTATTTCCTGTTCCTTTTGTATAAGCGAATTCGGTATCTCGCACGCGCAAGGAATCATGGGATTTGTCAAAGGTCATTCAAACAAAGAGCGTTGCTGGTGATCACGAACGCAGCGCTGTATAAATTGTGTATATGTATTGTGCGGAACTCTGTGTAAAAGTAACATTTTCAGTCTGAGTTTTCGGTCTAAAGTAATAAGAGACGAGTTAACTTGATGTTTCTGGTATATAACATACATTTTAATTTTGTTTACTTGAAACAAAGTCAATAACAATTTGTAGTTTTGTGATGTAGCTCGACATAAGTACTATGCATCTGTGTGAATACTTCTAAACATATACATGTAACTTAATGGCTAATGTACACTGAAACAATGGTTGATAAATGATTAAATGAAATGAAAGAAATTAATTGTATGAACTTCTGTACATTTACTGATTGAGATATGTATTGTACGAGGAAATATGCCGAATGTGCTGAGAGAGTTATATGTTCTTTCACTTGAATATCTGCAAAAATGATGGAGTTGATTGTCTGAGAAGTAATCCCCGTATCCCCCCCAACCCCCCCCCCCCCCCCCCCAACCACAAAATGCTAGCAAGCAACCGTCTATCGAATGTACAACAACCATGGCATGCCATCTCCTAAATATTCATCTAGCATGTTTTTATCATTTTTTGGCAATTCCAAAGCACTATAGACAATAGACAATAGACAATAGGTGCAGGAGTAGGCCATTCAGCCCTTCGAGCCAGCACCGCCATTCAATGCGATCATGGCTGATCACTCTCAATCAGTACCCCGTTCCTGCCTTCTCCCCATACCCCCTCACTCCGCTATCCTTAAGAGCTCTATCCAGCTCTCTCTTGAAAGCATCCAATGAACTGGCCTCCACTGCCTTCTGAGGCAGAGAATTCCACACCATCACCACTCTCTGACTGAAAAAGTTCTTCCTCATCTCCGTTCTAAATGGCCTACCCCTTATTCTTAAACTGTGGCCCCTTGTTCTGGACTCCCCCAACATTGGGAACATGTTTCCTGCCTCTACTGTGTCCAATCCCCTAATTATCTTATATGTTTCAATAAGATCCCCCCTCATCCTTCTAAATTCCAGTGTATACAAGCCTAATTGCTCCAGTCTTTCATCATACGACAGTCCCGCCATTCCGGGAATTAACCTAGTGAACCTACGCTGCACGCCCTCAATAGCAAGAATATCCTTCCTCAAATTTGGAGACCAAAACTGCACACAGTACTCCAGGTGCGGTCTCACCAGGGCCCGGTACAACTGTAGAAGGACCTCTTTGCTCCTATACTCAACTCCTCTTGTTATGAAGGCCAACATTCCATTGGCTTTCTTCACTGCCTGCTGTACCTGTATGCTTCCTTTCAGTGACTGATGCACTAGGACACCCAGATCTCGTTGAACATCCCCTCTTCCTAACTTGACACCATTCAGATAATAATCTGCCTTTCTATTCTTACTTCCAAAGTGAATAACCTCACACTTATCTACATTAAACTGCATCTGCCATGTATCCGCCCACTCACACAACCTGTCCAAGTCACCCTGCAGCCTTATTGCATCTTCCTTACAATTCACACTACCCCCCAGCTTAGTATCATCTGCAAATTTGCTAATGGTACTTTTAATCCCTTCATCTAAGTCATTAATGTATATCGTAAATAGCTGGGGTCCCAGCACCGAACCTTGCGGTACCCCACTGGTCACTGCCTGCCATTCCGAAAGGGACCCATTTATCCCCACTCTTTGCTTTCTGTCTGTCAACCAATTTTCTATCCATGTCAGTACCCTACCCCCAATACCATGTGCTCTAATTTTGCCCACTAATCTCCTATGTGGGACCTTGTCGAAGGCTTTCTGAAAGTCGAGGTACACCACATCCACTGACTCTCCCCTGTCAATTTTCCTAGTTACATCCTCAAAAAATTCCAGTAGATTTGTCAAGCATGATTTCCCCTTCGTAAATCCATGCTGACTCGGAATGATCCTGTTACCGCTATCCAAATGCTCAGCAATTTCATCTTTTATAATTGACTCCAGCATCTTCCCCACCACTGATGTCAGACTAACTGGTTTATAATTACCCGGTTTCTCTCTCCCTCCTTTCTTAAAAAGTGGAATAACATTTGCTATCCTCCAATCCACAGGAACTGATCCTGAATCTATAGAACATTGAAAAATGATCTCCAATGCTTCCACTATTTCTAGAGCCACCTCCTTAAGTACCCTGGGATGCAGACCATCAGGCCCTGGGGATTTATCAGCCTTCAGTCCCATCATTTTATCATTTTTTCCCCAACATTTTATCTCTACCTGGTACCTGAAGAATTATTAAAAACGACACAGCAGATATGCAAAACAAGATCCCGACATGCACCCTGGAACTAATCCAGACGCACATACAGTGTGACTATTAGTAGTCATTGTGGCTTGAAAAACAAATTCTCTTAAAATTGTTTATGCAAATGCCACTACACTGCAACTCACAAACTAAATGTGTAGTTCAGTACTGCCATAAAAAAATCTGCCAGTTTGTATACTATGAATTAAACGCAATAAATGAGCTCTGCATAGATACATGGTGATAACAAACTGTTTTGCAAAATAAGTACGATGTAGGAGATGTGAAGCTCTGATTGAGTTGAAATGTACACGTTGCAAACTCGTGTAGGAAAATAACTGCAGATGCTGGTACAAATCGAAGGTATCACAAAATGCTGGAGTAACTCAGCGGGTCAGGCAGCATCTCAGGAGAGAAGGAATGGGTGGCGTTTCGGGTCGAGACTCTTCTTCAAACTGACCCGAAACGCCACCCATTCCTTCGCTCATGAGATGCTGCCTGACCCGCTGAGTTACTCCAGCATTTTGTGATACCTTCGATGTTGCAAACTCGGCAAGTTCTGGATTTCAGTTCATATCAAATCTGGTTGAACATAAAGTTGAACTTCTAATCAAAATGATCTGCAAGTGGAACAACATCTCATTTACACACCAATGGAGGCCGTAAATTACATAATGCTGCACAGATGGTGAAAATATCATCAATATGCGGAACTAAAGTGATGGGTAAAGTGTTTCTCAGGATGTTAAACCACTTTAGACAACCTATATGACTGTTCAACATGAATACGGACATTGGCAACCTTCTTGGTTTTGTGTACTGTTTTTCTGGTCATTTGCTGATAACCACCGCTGGGAGGGGGAATCTCTAAATGGGCGTGGCGAAACATAAACTTTCTTGAATGGGAAATCCTCTATCCGCCATTATGCAATCAACAGTATCTACTAAGTTCAAAAATCAACTCTTCCTAACAATGTGTGTATCCGTTGATCGCCCACCCCAAAGAAAAGCCAATAAAACCGCCAAAATCATCATAGTTTTGTACAAATGAACCATAAATACACCTAGTTGATAGTTTTGAAAGCAGTATCTTCTTACCTCGAAGAAGCAAAACTGGAAAATATGTATGAAACGCAGGTCAAAACAATTATCGATCGTAATGTATACACACAGTAGCTCAGCTGGCGAGAATGTTTATCCCGAATGACCCATGACCTGGGCAAACTCATGCATGTGCAGTTGTAATACCGAACTCACTTATTAGAGGTAATATAAAGATGTGAGCTATTGGTGGATCAATGGCAAGAGACTACTTCTCATCATTTAGGGTGTCGCTGGTAGAGCTGCTGGTCACAGTACCAGCGGCCCTGACCTCGGGTACTGTCTGTGCGGAGTTTGCATGATCCTCCTGTGGCCGCATGGGTTTCCTTCCATTTCCCAAAGATCTGCAAGTTTGTAGGTTAATGGGCCTCTGTAAATTGCCGCGCGTGTGTACAGAATGGATGAGCAAGTGGAATAATATTAAACGAGTGTAAATGGGTGATCAATGGTTGGCATCGACTCGGTGGGCTGAAAAGCCTGTTTCCACACTATTTCACTCAAACTAAACTAAAATATAGAACATTTCACCAGTAGCGCAGCGGTAGAGTTGCTGCTTTACAGCGAATGCAGCGCCGGAGACTCAGGTTCGATCCTGACTACGGGTGCTGCACTGTAAGGAGTTTGTACGTTCTCCCTGTGACCTGCGTGGGTTTTCTCCGAGATCTTCGGTTTCCTCCCACACTCCAAAGACGTACAGGTATGTAGGTTAATTGGCTGGGTAAATGTAAAAATTGTCCCTAGTGGGTGTAGGATATTGTTAATGTACGGGGATCGCTGGGCGGCACGGACTTGGTGGGCCGAAAAGGCCTGTTTCCGGCTGTATATATATGATAACTGTAGCTGCTCTTGACAAGATTTCCAAATGCAATTAGGGATGGGCAATTAACGCTAGTATTGATCTTAGTCTGAAGAATTCCTGGAACTTGTCAAATCGAGAAGTATTATGTAATTTACTGACTATCATATCGAGAAGACAACCTTCTTCATTCCTGCAAAATTGGCAATGAAGGTTGAGCTGCTTCCATTGTCAAGGTTGGAGAATGTGTTAATGACCTCCACCTGCCCTTGCGATGATTTAGTGGTCAGTAATGTCGTCCAGGATATCCATCCAATGATAAAGAGGTACCAGCACTACCTGCCTGAGCGTGCCTCTGGCAAGCTGCTCACGAACTTGAAGCTTCTTGTCCAATTACATGTTTTCATTTTAACTATTCTATGGGACATTTGCATTGCTGACCAAGCCAATATTTATTTCTCATTGTAAGTGTCTTTGCTGGAAGATAACAGAGGGCACTGACAAGTCAATCACATTGTTGAGTCTAGAGTCACATTAAGGACAGACTGGGTAAGGCTGGCAGATTTCTTTTCCTGAAGGACATCAGTGAAACAGATGGATTTTTACAACCATCTGGTAGCTTTATTGACCCTATCTGTGACCAACGCTATCTGTTTACTTCAGATGTACTTAATCAACTGAATTTAAATTCCACGATACTATGTTGGGAATTGAACTCAAAACCAGTTTTCCTGGCCCCTTGAAGACTAGGCTGGTATAAACCACGAGTTTCCTGTTCCATGGGAATGGCTGGGAGGTCATCAGAGTGGGCAACTGATGTGCCTCCTGTTGGCCAGAGGCCACATCAACAGTGAACTGGAGATGGAAGGGAAGGAAGGATGTCAAGTGAATTTAATGCAAAAATGCTGAGTTAGGTAACAAAGTGTTTTGGATATGTATTTATTTATTTATTAGGACTGTCATGTGTTTTCTGTTTTAAATAGCATCAACAGAGCAGGTGCGGGAGGAATAGTTCGAACAAAGTGACTCACAGGATGGGACCATGTGTTTGTCTTGTGATAGCTGGTGGAAATTTGATCTCGGGAAGAGAGATTATTGATTCTGCAGCGGGAGAGGTCGAGCGGAGGTGTATGGGTTTTGGGGATGTGCAATTCCATTTTCCTTCTCTTGCCTCAATATGAAGGTTTCTTGTCTTAATGTGTGTGGACATAAGTGAACGTGTTCCAGCTCCCAAGTTACAGGAGCTAATTTCGACCCGACTTCTCAGGCAGAGTGATGATGAAATAAGAAAGAGATCTGCACGAGCAGGTGGCAAAGCCAAAAACACTTTGACTGTTTTGACAGCTGCCCATTGCAACCTATTGCCTCACCTCTCAACAAAATCCCCCTCAAAAAATATTTCCATGGTTTTCAAACAAGTTCCAACAACATGCTGATTTGCAGGGCTAACTGGATGACAACTGGATCAACATTAATTACATTGATCGCTGCTGAGGTCTTTCATTCTGGTCTATTGCAAGAGTGATAATTGCTTGGCCTTTATCGTATAAATATATTCATATTTCTGCCTCCTGAAGTTCAAGATATCTATGATGCAAAGAAGACCTGCATTTTTATAGCACCTTTCATAGACTCAGTTCCCTTTGCTCTGAATACAATACAATATCCTTTATTGTCATTGTGCAAGTACAACGAGATTTTGATTGTCGCTTCCTTATCGATGCTATCAAGTCAAATATTTAAATAAAACAACAAGGGGGTGGGGAAGGAAAAAGAAAAAGGGGGAACGAGGTAAAGTGCAAAAAAGGTTCAAGCAGGGGTCAGTTGTGCCAGATGACCCTGGGGGAAGGGTAAATCAGTGCTCTGAAGTGTGAAATGCAGCAGCCAAATGGCACACAGCAAGTTTAAACAATTAGCAATATTAGTGATAGTCACGGAGACATACAGCTAGGAAACAGGCCCTTTATCCCACCATCAAGCACCCACCAACACTAATCGTACCTTAACACCTTGTCCTGCCATTCAACATGATCATGGCTGATCTATACTGGCTTCCAGTCCTATTCTCTGCCAGTTCCTCGTACCCATCAATTCCCTAATGTTTCAAAAATGTATCTACCTCTCCTTTAAAATCACCCAATGATCCAGCCTCCACGACCATCCAGTGTAGGGAATTCTAGAGATTCACCACCCTCTCTGGGAAGAAATTCCAGTGCACATCAGTTTTAATTATCTGCCTCCTTATCTTGTAACTAAAATTACCTGCAACATTGACTCGGTTTCTCTCTCCCCAGATGCCCCCTGATCTACCGAGTGTTTATTTTCAGCATTTCCTGCTTTTATCACAGATTTATAGCAAACCTCTAAGTTCAGGAAATGAGAGATGGGAGATTTTTCTGACAGAAATTTCTGTGTCGAATGTTGTCCAGTGTCACACTTGAGGAACACCTTGGAGTGTTTTTCAATGTTGAATGCCGGTTTTGGCATCACATTTCCACCCTCACCCAAATTGGTGCAGTTTCCATGGTAATAGAGCCAAGCCAAGCAGATCTTTGCAAAGTACATGTTCCCCTTGACTCTCTCCTCACCATCTTGGGGAGCATTCTAAATTGGTGTTCCTGCTTCTTGACATTCATAGTTGGGGACTTGCCTTTTCCCCTTTCATCTATTATTTTAGAATCTCTCCAAAACTCCTTGGCCTTCTCCACCATAATGCAGGATGTGATGGAGTCATGAAGTCGCATAGAAACAGGCCCTTCGGACCACCATGTCTATGCCCCCCACCACCAAGCATCTATTTACATTCATCTATTTACCTGCACCTATCCTATCACGCACTAGCGATTCAAGTGGTCATTAGATGCAAATTAAATGTTCGCTAGTTACACTCTTGCCCGAATGAGAAATAGAGTCAAAGAGCCATAGAGCACGGAAACAATTCCTTCGGCCTACCGTCCATGCTGTACAAGCTGCTGACCTGAGCATATCCTATTTACCTGCCTACCTAAATGTCTGTTAAACATTGTAATTGTACCCACCTCTGTCACTTCCACTGACAGCCCATTCTACAAAGCCACAACAGTGTTTCCAGTTTAATGACCGCCTTCCTTTAGCTGGGCAACAAAAACTGCACACAATACTTCAGATATGGTCTGCCAGTGTCTTGTACAGTTGTAAACTGACGCCACAACTCTTGTACTCAGTGCCCTGACCGATGAAAATAAGTGTGCCTCACGCCTTTTTCACCACCCTGTCTACGTATGTCACCATTTTCAGAGCACTACACACGTGTACCTTTAGGTCTCTCTGATCTTCAAATCTCTCTGAGGCCCTGCCAATTACCACATAAGTCCTGCCCTGTTTTAACCAAATAAAACGCAATCCCTTGCATTGTCTTTGTTAAATTCTCCCTGCCGTTCCTTGGCCCACTTTCCTATTTGATCTCGTTCCTGTTGTAATCATAGATAACGTTTGTCACTGTCCACTATACCACCAACATTAGTGTCATTCGCAAACTAACCATCCCAACTAATTCTCATCCAAATTGTTAATATAGATGACATACAACAGGTGACTCAGCATCGATTCCAGTGGCACATCAATGGTCTAAGGCCTCCAATCTGAAAGGCAACCCTCCACAACAATTCACTGAATTCCTACTACTATCAATTTTGTGTCAAATTAGCTAGTTTAACCTGGATCCCATGTGACCTAATCTTCTGGACCAGCACTACGATGCAGGCCTTTGTCAAAGGCCTTGCTAAAGTCCATGTAGATAAAGTCTACTATCCTGAGCTTGTCAATACTCTTGGTCACCTCTTCAAAAAACTCAATCAGATTTCTGAGTAATGATGTCTCACACACAAAGCCAAGTTGATAATCCTTCCCTTTCCTAATTACTGCAGTAATTTTCCTACCCGCGATGTTAGATTTAATGGCCTGTAGGTCTTTGACTTGCACTTGCAGCCCTTTTTAAATAAAGGCCCAACTTTAGTAATACTCCAATCTCCAATCAGATACATAATCAATGGCTAACAAGGCTACAAACATCTCCGCCAGGTCTCTTGCCATTTACAATAACTCCTCGCTTTCCACAATGATCTGGGACACATTTGGTCAGGCCCCAGGGATTTATTTTCCTTATGTGCTTTATGTGCTTTAAGACCTCCAACAGGTCCTCTTTAGTGATATAGTTATATTTCAAGACATAACTATTCCCCTCCCTGAATTTCCTAGCTTCTATGACTTTCTCCATGATAAATACAGATGAGAAGCATGCATTTAAAACCCCACCCACCGCCTGTGACTCCACACATAGATGACTACATTGATCCTTAAGAGGCCCTATTCTCACTCTAGTTACTTTTTTTGCTCTTACTGTATTAAGAGAATCTCTTAGAATTCTCCTTAACCATATCTGCCAAAGCAATTCCATGTCCTCTTTTTGTCTTCCTGATTCCCTCTGAAGTGCACTCCTACATCCCACAACAGGTTCACTTGATCCCAGCTACTTATGCCTGAACAGTCAAGAGAGTTTAATTGCCATATGCACATAAACAGAACAATGAAATTCTTAATTACAGGTTCCTTAATCCTGCCTGCCCTTGCCCTTCACATACCATCCCGAAACTGTCCTATCTCAATTTTAAAAGTTCCCACTTGACAGACCTCCTACCTGCAAACAGCCTCTCCCAATCAACATTTGCAACTTGTTTGTCCAATTAGCCTTAACCCAATTTAGCACTTAAAATTTGTGGACATCCCTGTCTTTTTCTACAACAGTTTTAAAACTAGTAAAATTACAGTCACTTGACCTGAAGTGCTCTCGCAAGACACTTTCCCTCAATTTCCCTCCCTCGTTTTCCAACAGGGGTTCCATGTTGCCCTCTCCCTATTAGTCCACCTTCATTTTGACTGAGAACGTTTTCTGGGACACAACAAACAAATTCCATCTCGTCCAGGCCCTTTGCACTATGGCAGCCTAAGTTAATATCAAAGAAGTTAAAGTCACCTACTATTATAACCCTATTCTTCGCACAGCTATCTGTGAGCTCTCTACGTATTTACTCCTCGAAGCCCCATTGACTATCAGGGTCTCCAATACAATCTCAATGAAGAGACACAATGTCCTGGAGTAACTCAGTGGGTCGGGAGAACATGAGTAAGTGACGTTTCGGGTCGGGACCCTTCTTCAAGCTGATAGTATGGGAGAGAAAACAAACCAGTAAGAGAGGAGGGACAGGACAAAGCCTGGTAGATAATAGGTGGATACTGGTGAGGGAGGGGGAGGTTGAAAGGCAGATGGTTGGACAAATGCCAGAGATGAAAAGACAGAAGGTGTGAGACAAAAGGATTGAATTTCGAATTTTAAAGCTAGAGGAAGGGAGAGATTGGTGTCAGTCCAGATGGGGCACAAAGGGAGAAGACAAGGGTGGAGGTGGAAGCTTTCCCTAAAATAGGAGAATTCAACATTCCTGCCATTGGGTTGTAAGCTACCCAAGCAGACCTTGAGATGCTGTTCCTTCAGTTTGCATGTGGCCTCACTCTGGCAATGGAGGATACTCAGAAAAGAAAGGTCAGTGTGGGAATGTGAATGGGGAGTTAAAATGATTAGCAGCCAGGAGATCCAGTAACCCTAGGCAGACTCAATGCAGGTGTTTGGTGAAACGTTATAGTAATTATTTGTTATTTCTGAATTGCACCCATATAGCCTCCCTGGATGATCTCCAGGAATACCCCCTCAAAGTTCTGTCACAATGTTTTCCCTAATCAAAACTGAAACTGCCCCTCCTCTCTTACCCCCACCTCAATGACATCTGTAGCATCTGTAATCATTGATCTGCCAGTCCTGTAAATCCTTCAACTACGTTTCTTCCAATAGTTATAATATTCCAATTCACTTGCGTCTATCCATGTCCTGAATTCACCTGCCTTACCTGATCACTTTCTTGCATTAAAATAAATGTAGTTCAGTCTATCAGATCTACCTCACTCCCTGTCCCACTCCTGCCTGTCCTGTCTACAAAACCTGTTCACCTTAACTTTCATATTTGCCTCAACATTCTCATCTACTACACCACTGAATGGTGAATTCACTACACAGTGAATGGTAGGGCTCTGGGGAGCATTGGAGAGCAGAGGGATCCAGGAGTGCAGGTGCATGGTTCCTTGAAGGTGGAGTCGCAGATAGATAGGGTGGTCAAAAAGGCTTTTGGCGCATTGGCCTTCATCAGTCAGAGTATTGAATATAGAAGTTAGGAGGTCATGTTGCAATTGTATAAGATGTTGGTGAGGCCACATTTAGAGTATTGTACTCAGTTCTGGGCACTATGTTATAGAAAAGATGTTATCAAGCTTTAAATCAATAGTCAATAGTCAATAGTCAATAGTCGTTTATTTGTCACATACACATAAATGTGTAGTGAAATGAAACATTACCCGCAGTTGAAACACTAAGACCAATAAGAATAATCAATAAAAATGCAATAACACATACAATCATACACTAACATCAAACAAAAGAAACATCCATCACAGTGAGTCTCCTCCAGTCCCTTCTCACTGTGATGGAAGGCCAAAATGTATTTTCTCTTCCCTGCCGTCTTCTCCCGAGATCAGGCTGTTGAACTTGCCACGTCGGGGCGGTCGGGGCTCCCGACATTGGAGCGCCGCGCCGGATGGTGAAAGGTCCACGGCCAATTCCAGGCCGCGCCGGACGGTGAAAGGTCCGCGGCAGGCCGACCCAAGCCCCGCGATTCGGGGTGGGCGAACACGCTGCCTCTGCCACTGCCGGGTCCAGAGAAGATTTACGAGGATGTTGCCAGGACTAGAGGGTCTGAGCTATAGGGAGAGGTTAAGTAGGCTGGGACTGTATTTCTTGTAGGAGGATGTCAAGTGTTAAGAGGGTGAGGTGTATAAGATCATGAGAGGAATAGATCGAGTAAATGCACAGAGTCTCTTGCCCAGAGGAGGTGAATTGAGGACCAGAGGACATAGGTTTAAGGTGATGGGGAAAAGATGTAATAGGAATCTGAGGGGTAACATTTTTTACACAAACGGTGGTGGTATATGGAACAAGCTGCCAGAGGAGGTAGTTGAGACAATGACTATCCCAACATTTAAGAAACAGTTAGACAGGTACATGGATAGGGCTGGTTTGGAGGGTTATGTAACAAATGTGGGCAGGTGAGACTAGTGTAGCGGGAACATGTTGGCCGGTGTGGTCAAGTTTGGTCAAAGGGCCGGTTTCCACACAGTGTCACTCACTCCATGATTCTATGACACTGCCCCGCTTCCCCCTGCCAGACTAGTTTAAACCCTTCTGAGTGGCTTTATCAAATCTCCCCTCGAGGATATTGATGCTCCTCTAGCTCAGGTGCAACCCTTCACTCATGTGCAGGCCAGCTCTGCCCCAATAGAGATGCCAATAGAGCCTCTAACAATCAATGTCCTCTCCTCGTCCTCCCACCTTTGTTCCCCGGGGGAGCCTCCTGTAGCCGACTTTGAGGGCGCGATAGGCCAGAGCCCGGTTCCCTCACCTCTCCTACCGGCCTGTCTCCTCTCCCGTCACGTCCGTCATCGTAGCCGGCTCCATCCTCCCAGTCTCCCGGAATTGAGGAAAAACATTCCAAGGGATTGGGGGTCCAGAAAGGGTGTTGGGGGCAGACAGCCTCATCACATTTAAAATGTGCTTTGATGAGTTCAATAACAGCCACATGGGGCAGTGGGGGCAAATCAATGGTTACTTTATTTAGCCGAGCACAAAGGCAGAGGGCCAAATGGGCCCTAATTTTGCCATACGTTTCTGTGAGCATACTTTATTGGTTGTACTGTGCATTAGGACAGGAGCGATAGAATCCCAGAAATTAATAGTGTGGGATGTATGTCAATAAACAATAGGTGCAGGAGGAGGCCATTCGGCCCTTTGAGCCAGCACCGCCATTCAATGTGATCATGGCTGATCATTCTCAATCAGTACCCCGTTCCTGCCTTCTCCCCATACCCCCTGACTCTGCTATCCTAAAGGGCTCTATCCAGCTCTCTCTTGAATGCATTCAGAGAATTCCCCTCCACTGCGTTCTGAGGCAGAGAATTCCACAGATTCACAACTCTCTGACTGAAAAAGTTTTTCCTCATCTCAGTTCTAAATGGCCTACCCCTTATTCTTAAACTGTGGCCCCTTGTTCTGGACTCCCCCAACATTGGGAACATGTTTTCTGCCTCTAACGTATCCAACCCCTTAATAATCTTATACGTTTCGATAAGATCCCCTCTCCTCCTTCTAAATTCCAGTGTATACAAGCCTAGTCGCTCCAGCCTTTCAACATATGATAGTCCCGCCATTCCGGGAATTAACCTAGTAAACCTACGCTGCACGCCCTCAATAGCAAGAATATCCTTCCTCAAATTTGGAGACCAAAACTGCACACAGTACTCCACACGCGGTCTCACTAGGGCCCTGTATAACTGCAGAAGGACCTCTTTGCTCCTATACTCAACTCCTCTTGTTATGAAGGCCAACATTCCATTGGCTTTCTTCACTGCCTGCTGTACCTGCATGCTTCCTTTCAGTGACTGATGCACTAGGACACCCAGATCTCGTTGTACGTCCCCTGTTCCGAACTTGACACCATTCAGATAATACTCTGCCTTCCTATTCTTACCACCAAAGTGGATAACCTCACACTTATCCACATTAAACTGCATCTGCCATGCATCCGCCCACTCACACAACCTGTCCAAGTCACCCTGCAACCTCATAGCATCTTCCTCACAGTTCACACTACCACCCAGCTTTGTATCATCTGCAAATTTGCTAATGGTACTTTTAATCCCTTCATCCAAGTCATTAATGTATATTGTAAATAGCTGCGGTCCCAGCACCGAGCCTTGCGGTACCCCACTAGTTACTGCCTGCCATTCCGAAAGGGACCCATTTATCCCCACTCTTTACTTTCTGTCTGTCGACCAATTTTCTATCCATGTCAGTACCCTACCTCCAATACCATGTGCTCTAATTTTGCCCACTAATCTCCTAAGTGGATAAGACATTGGTTGTAAAATGGATTTCACGTTAAATACTCTCGTCATGTACCTTGCAGGTAACGACACTTCAAGTACTTTCTAAAAAGGGCTAGATACTATGTTGACGGTATTTTGAAGGTCGTACGTTGCTTAATCGATTTTAACTGAGACTTTAAGAACAGTTCAAAGAAAAATGTGCCAAGTCGTGGAAAAAGTAAAACGAGATGTTGGTGGATTGCACAAGATACTGGGCAATGGATAGTCTGAAACGATGAAGTTGTGCAGACAGCTCCTGGTCACGCTGTTTAGACAAAAAAAAACAATGTGCCACGTGAACGGGCTGAGTGACGCTGGGACCGTACTGTGTGCTGCCGGCGGGTGGAGCTTCGAGTTCGAAACTCGCTTCCGGCAACAGAGGCTTGAGAGGATAAATAGGAGGCACTGTGCAAATCTCCCCCATAATAAACACAAAACACTCAACGCAGAGTGAGAAGGCAGGAGGCAAACAAACAAACAGACAGAAGGGGAGGGAAACCACAGCCAGGACTGAAAGAAGTGCTCAGGCAATAAAGTGCCGAGTAAAGGTTTGCTTGGAAAGGGGAAGTTGGAGGTTTGTGTAAAACCCAGAGCAGGGGCTGCCGTGCTTGGACCGAGGCGGTTGCAGAGTTCGCACTGAAGTCCCTTACAACAGCCTGAGCGAGGAGGCAGGTTCCGTGTCACTGCAGGGCAGCAACTTTGCAGCAAAGCGGTGAGATCGCACGGTGAGATGCCATTCTTGGGTCAGGACTGGAGGTCCCCCGGTCAGAGTTGGATCAAGACGGACAGCGGCTGGAAGAGGTCGAAGCTTGACGCCAACAACAACGTGGCGCCGCTGAACAAGTGAGTTGTAAGCCCGCGGTCCTCGGCTTCTGCCCAGCCTGGTGTTTCACAGCCCCCTGCGTTGGGCTGGGGCTGGGGCTGGGGTTGGGACTGGGACTGGGGGCTGGGGACTGGGGCTGGGACTGGGGGTTGGGACTGGGGGTTGGGACTGGGGGTTGGGACTGGGGGTGGGGGCTGGGACTGGGGCGGGGACTGGGACTGGGTCAGATGAGCTAAGTCCCACGGTCAGAGGGCAAGCGTGGGAATTGCTCCGAGGGTGGGAAAACAAAGTGAAAACCAAAGTATATTTGGAAGAGTAAATAAACGGAAATCGGGTGACGTTATAGTAAAAACAACAAACCGCTGGGAACATTCAGCAGGTCGGGCAACAACTATAGGAAGTTAAACTGGGGTGACGCTTCAGGTCTTGGTTGTTTCTTCAGGAGCAACAATAAATAACACATTCGGGGAGAATGACGGCATCTTAAAGATTGCAGCCCCATGGTGGAAAATGTGTCCTAACTCCTTTGGGAAACGGATCATTAAAGTCCATATTCCTGTGTAAATAAGTAGAATCGAGTCAGAATTCACAGTGGTGAGGGAATGCTTCATATCCAGATTTCAGTGTTTTAAAAAAATCGTGCGCATATTTGTATCTTTTTGTGTAGGGGAATTACTTCTGTAAACTGTTTCAGTTGGTAACTGTCCAGCAAAACAGACGCTACAGGCAACACTTCTTGTATGTACGTATTTCCAAGCTCTTCGCGATTCCAGGTAATGTTTAAAAGTTGAATTAACTTTTTTCACATTGCTTGGAATCGCGACCATACCATACCATACACATACAGCCCTTGAATATAACTCGCTGCAAGACGCTCTATGTGTGAGATGCACTCTCCCAGTACTGTGGTATCACGGTGATGATGTGCAGATTCCCAGAAAGCACCTCCTACTTTTCATAGTGCAAACCTTTCTCCCCTCGTGATCCAATATTGTTGCTGTTGATGCGCTGGCAGAATCATCATGCGATGCTTGTCGGTTGCAATGGATGCCTCTTTCCCCACCAGGCATGGAGGGCAGAGAATTTGGATGAATGTCGCAGCAAGTTCCCTGATCGAGACGAAAGGGGATTGTCCAGCTGGGGTTTACTGACCTTCGTGTGTGAGCGGAGGCGGGCTGTGTGATGGGTGGCATCGCGGCCAATCCCAGTCCACTTCTGGTTGTTTCCCATCCAGCTGTTGTCATGTCATCAGCAGCGTTAGGCAGATCATGGATCTTAACTAGAATTGGCTAAGTTTGTTCAACAATAACAAAACAGTCTGTATATCTCTATATGTGTATGTGGGATATATATATATATATATAGTCCCAAAGCACTGAAATATAATCTGGCGAAGTATTAACGTTATGTAGAAACAAAGAACTGCAGATGCTGGTTCAAACCAAAGACACAAAGTAGTGGAGTAACTCATCAGGTCAGGCAGCATCTCTGGAGAAAAAGGATAGGTGACATTTTGGGCCAGGTCAGGAGTCTGAGGAAGGGTCCTGACCCGAAACGTCACCCATGCTTTTTCTCCAGAAATGCTGCCTGCCCTGCTGAGTTACTCCAGCACTTTGTGTCTATCTAAAGTGTTAACGTTGATGGACAAAAGGGGATTTTGGGGTGGGTGCCCAAAAGGTGACTGGTTTTGATTGTCTTAGAGGAGGAGGGGTAAATGAAGGGATTGCAGAGTTTGGACAGCAGACAATTGGAGGTTGGAGAAAGTACAGGTGGACAGAATTAGACAAGCACGGATCTTGTGTGACTGTCACTAAGAATGCACTTAATGTAGCAAACAGATTTGGAGGGGTAGCCCTAATGTTAGATCTTCCCCATGTAATTTATCATCATAAAGCCACAAGGGGAAAATCATTAGTATTTCTTGAAGGTTGTTTAAGATTGGCCTTTTCCCAAGATTACTGCATTCATATCATTTTCATACTCGTGTTAAGAATCATCCGATGGATAAGCTGTTTCCAAAGCTTGGTTGTGTCTGATCTCCTTCCTGTCTTGGTGGTTAACAAGGAGACCAGTGAAGATGGAGGAGTTTGGCAAGCAGCCAAATCATGGTTTGCATTTCAAAAAAGTGTCAACATGTGATAATGAATGTTGAGATGTGCTGAGGGAGAGTGAAGGACTCGCAGTAATATTGGCTTCAACAGGGGTGATGCACAAGGCAGTGGAAATGTCCAACTCTTCTTACCATGGTGTATTTGGGGGCAGTTGTGGTGTGGGCCAAGGTAACTGGGTTTAATTTTAACTAGCCTCGATCTTATTACATGGAACAACAGGCTTGAGTTGAAGTGAGTTTATTAATTGAGCAGCTGAACCGTTAAGAGGAACTAAACTCAGATTCCATCCCGGATGCGTAGGGACAGCTGTTTGAGGCAATATTTTGATGCTCCACATCATTTGGGTGGGCTGTTGAATGTGAAGACAGGATAGCCAGAATGAGGCTGAGGCTAATATGGTCTCTAGGTCAATACCTATATTGTCACCAGTATTTTCTCATAATTCCTTTTAACATGGGAGATCATTTGTCCCATCAAGGTTATCTGGCTCTGAGCAATCCTACCAGTTCTATTCTCCAACCTATTTTTCTGAAACCTCAGATGCCTATTGTTCTACCACCACCATGGCCAGGTCACAGGGGGAAAGCGCAAACTCCACACACATGGCATGAGCTATGAAGAAGCAGCACTACGTGCTGCAACTGTGGGTTCCATTGGCTTGACCACAACGAGGATAGTTAGGATAGTGTGCTCAGGCAACAACCTTCAAGATAAGCACCACTTACACCCCAGCGGTATGAACATTGACTTCTCTAACTTTAGATAGCTCCTCTATCCCTCTCTTCCCCTCCCCCTTCCCAGTTCTCCCACTGTCTGCCTGTCTCCAACTACAATCATTCACAACGCGGTTCACTTCTGTGGAGGGGTAGAAAGAAAACTGGCAAGAGGTAACCAATCTTGTTGCTTTTGTTTCTTCTAGCCCTCACTAACTTTCTTTGGCCTTATTAAGCTACAACAAAATGCAGTCTTGCAAAAACCGCAGATCATGCAAAGTTCTTGTTTGAATACAGATCTTGGGGGGAGGGGGGTTTAAGGAGATGTGGTTGCACTCATTCTGCCCGAGTTCCTCTAATGTGCTGCTGTCAGGAAGCCACAAACAAGCCTGCCGTGCGTAACTTGGAATCTGGTTAGTTGAAAACTTCAGACAGAGCTTAATTTTGGGTTTTTTCAACAAGGGGTATGGGAGTTATGATGCAATCAGTGAATAGTGGGGCAGGATCAATGGCTTAATGTTATTTTAATGTCGCATGTACTTGGGTACAGTGAAATTCCTTTTAGCAGACAATTCTGTAAAAATCTTACTATACAGAAGTACAATCATACTCTGGTACAAGAGTGGAAGGTTAGTTTACTGAGGAAGTACACAAGATTCACCACATTTCCGGTGTCATTTTGCAGTCTTCAAGTTTAAAAGTTGTTGAAAATGTAAAGTATTAACCTGGCCTTTAAGGCTCATTGGATGGAGGGACTGCTCTGCTGACCAGGTGAAGGAAGAGTGAGAGTCCAAGTGACACAGTTTAAATACATTGCAGAGTTCTGATACGTCCTTGATCTAGGAAGCTGTTTTGCTTCAGTTTGTCTCCCTCGCAGAGGTCGAGCTGCCTGCCACAATCCATGACTGCAAACAGCAGGGCGATCTGCCAAAGCAGCCAGTTTACAGGCTGCAGGGTAACTTCTTTCAAGTAGTTTTCTCCCAACTGTAGATAAGAATAGATGGAGTACAGCATGAACTTGCTAATGTTGTGTGCGCTGCCTTATTGCATTCTCTACTCTGCAGAATAAACTCTGCTTTTTGTAACCGTTTTATGTTTGCTGTAAAGATGTGGTCAGAAGCAGAGCTGTACACCAGTGCTATTAATACCCTGCTTGCAAGAGGCCTGTTCAGTCAAAAAAAAATCCCCTCTTGAAGAGAACATGCAGCCAAAGATTATGAAGCACATCATGAGCCTTGTGCTTCTCCTTCCAACCCACAAAGAAATGGCAGCATGATTTTTTGGACAACAGTTCCTGTTGTGTTTTTTTTGATTGACGAGTGTCATGAAGTGAAACTAGTTTTGTTTCTACATTAAACTAATTTGGAGACTGCAGATGCTGGAAACCTGAGCACCAAACAAACTGCTGGAAGAACTCTGCTTCCAGCAGCTTTTTTTTTGCTTAAAGTAATTAGGACTTTGATTTTATGTGTATGCACCACACATGAAGCTCCCCCCACCAGCCTATCCTCTGCCATTCTCCCTTGCATATTTCCCACAATTACACACCCCTCTTCTTTGAAGCAAATTTTTAATCGCTTCCTGGAACAAATTGTCCGTCCCAATATGTCAGTGTCACTGCACAATCTGGTACTTGTTCATTTGGTTTCTAATTTAACAACATTTTGCGGCAGTAAAGATTTCTTCGTTGGAATGCAGGAGAGGAAAATCTACCAGGTGGAAGTTGGCCCAGTATTGGGGTTAGTAGTTAGTGCCAACAGATCCTGGAGTGGTCTTGTAGAGATAACTTAAAGCAGAGAGCATGCTGGAGATGTTCAATATGCTAAGCTGCATCTGCAGGGAGAGAAACAGTAAAGATCTTCAAGCTGAAATATTAATTCTGCATTTCTCACTGCAGGGATAGTCCAGTGGCTCAGCAGCTAGTGTTGCCGACTTGCACCATTAGGTGCCTGGGTTCAATCCTGACCTCCAGTGCTGTCTCTGTGGAGTTTGCCATTCCACCTGCACTGCATGGGTTTCTTCTGAGTGCCCCATGGGTTTCTCCCATGTCCCAAAGTGTGTGGGTTGGTGGGCTAAATGGCCTCTGTAAATTGCCCCGAGTATGTTGGTGAGTGGTAGAATATGTTGATGGGAATGTGGGGAGCATAGAACTGTTCTGAGCCAACATAAATGAGGTGGGCCGAGTGTCTTCTATAATTTAAAAAATCCAAAGTAATGAGTTGGATTTTGTAATCTGTTCATACGTTCTGTTCCTTTTTTTGTCTTTGCATAGATACTCCAATGAAGAGTTTAATAAGGAGAACTTTCTGAACAACGTTGGGCACGATTTGATGACCAAGAAAAGAAAGAAGGATCTGTTGAATAACAACACAAAAATCCAATGTGAGTCTTGCTTCCTTTGTGTCACCCAAAACTTTTAACAATCTTTAAATGGACAACCTATATATGTTTTTGCTCTGCAAACCTGTTCTTTCAGACCCCAGCTCAGTTGGTTACTTTCGTCTCTGGTGTCAATTCCTGGAGCATTGAAATTGCCATATGTTCCCAGTATGGAATAACCTAGAAATAGTGTTCGGGTGATCATTGGTCAGCACAGTCCAAAGGGGCTGAAAGGTCTGTTGCCATGCTGCATCTCTAAACTAAACTGTAGGACTGAGTAAATGACCCACTGTCGGAGATGCTAGCTTTTGGGAGAAGTGTTACATTTGGGGCCCCTCTCCTGTAGACATAAATGTTCATTTGGTCCTGTTGAAGGACAGGAATGGAGTTCTCCTATAGCTTGACAATAGCTGTCCCTCAATCAGTGTCACAGGGCAGATCGTTATCATATTGCTTTTGTGGGATGGTCTTGTTCATGTTGGCTGCTGGGTTTCCCCATCCACTTCCCAGACACTCCCTTGGGATCACAGATGACTTGCTACACTCCATTCTGTTGCCTCTGAGGTGAATGAGGCCCTTGAGGGAACCATAGCCTTTCCCAGAGATGGGGGAAGAAGATGCCAGATGGTGGGTAGTTTATGAAGTGGTCTGGTTCCTCTTGTTGTACCCAATGCAAGGACATAAAATACTCCATCTCCCGTTTCTGCACATCTGAAGCACTTCATTCCCCAGAGCACTTTGTGTGGTCCTGAATAGAAATGCAAGTATTTTTGTATTCTCACCAGGAGAGTTTCCTTGATCTCTGAGTGGCCATTGGGAACATTTCTGGAGAAGCAGTTCTGATTCTATTGGCCTTGTCTCAGACTTTTTTAAACCTCCTGATGTGATTATGTCACTGTTATTACCATTTTGAGTTGAGAGTTGCTGCTAGAGTCAAGGAGATGTTAAACGTGTGGCTGTCGGGGATATTAAATGATTGTCTATTAGTCTCTGATTGCCTTCTTGTTCATTGGCCTGGAAGCTCCTTGACTTGCTGCTCCACCGCCTGCAACTTCATCAGATGACTGGCAGGCTTCTGGCTGAGTGTACAGACTAAGGCAACGCCATTCATAAGGCCATAAGTAATAGGAGTAGAATTAGGCCATTCGGCTCATCAAATCTACTCTGCTATTCAATCATGGCTGATCTATCTCTCCCTCCTAACCCCATTCTCCTGCCATCTCCCCATAACCCCTGACACCCGCACTAATCAAGACCCGTACGTACACCCGTACTATTCAGAGTGATACAGTGTGGATACAGTCCAACTTGCCCACACCGGCCAACATGTCCCAGCTACACTAGTCCCACCAGCTTGCGCTTGGTCCATATCCCTCCAAACCTGTCCTATCCATTTACCTGTCCAACTGTTTCTTAAATGTTGGGATAGTCCCAGCCTCAACTGCCTCATCTGGCAGCTTGTTCCATACACCCACCACCCTTTTTGTGGAGAAAGTTACCCCTCGGATTCAGATTAAATCTTTCCCCCGTCACCTTGAACCTATGTCCTATGGTCCTCGATTCCCCTACTCTGGGCAAGAGACTCTGTGCATCTACCCGATCTATTTCTTTCATGATTTTGTACACCTCGATAAGATCACCCCTCATCCTCCTGCGCTCCAAGGAATACAGACCCAGCCTACTCAACCTCTCCCTATAGCTCACACCCTCTAGTACTGGCACCATCTTCGTAAAGCCTATTCAGTCATGAATGGAATGTGTTCAGAGCTACAGTTAATGTCTTCAAAAGGAAAAGCAGTTCACACGAGTTAACTGAGGCAAGAGGATCACAGAGAGACAGCATGGAAACTGGCCCTTCAGTGTAAACTTGTGTTTACACTCGTCACACTAACTCATTTTATTTTGTGGGTAGAGAAAAAAAAAATCACACTCCAGTAATGTTTCAAAAACATTTTGGGAAAACATCTTTTCCTCAGGCTATGAATATAGTTAATAAAGTCCGTGACTTTTGTCTTTGCCATCAGATTTCCACCATGATACTTGGATCTCAGTTCACAAAGGAAGCACAAAAGAAGTGAGTAATTCTGTTATATAATGTGACCAGCAGCTGTTTCATTACTATCCCACCAATAGCACTAACGGTCTCTCCATTCCTCCCAGCGCCATGGATACTGCACCCTGGGTGAGGCTTTTAACCGCTTGGACTTCTCCAGTGCAATACGAGACATCAAAAGATTCAATTACGTTGTCCGGGTATGTGAACCTTGAATTTCTGTCTGTCACTTTTCCTAATTTATTATTTATTTGGCACTTTACGTCATGGCACCAACTCATTATTACAATTAATTCTTGATTAAATGGGCAATAGACGTGGTAATTCCATCTGAAGCAGCAGAATGGAATTGCTCCGTAACTGAACCTTCTTGCCAGATACAAAGCAAAGCAGCTTTGTACATGCTGTGGGTCCCCTGGCACATAATTTCTCTAATGCAGCTTCCATTCTCATGGCAAGGTCTAACTTATCAGAGATGACCAAATTGGATGGAGGTCTCAGCGTGTCTGGAAGACTAAAAGCTTATCTGATTAAGATCTTAAAAAGGGGTTTTGTTAGGGTGGCTGCACGGTAGACAGTTCCATTCTCATGAAAGCAGAAGCAAAGGTCACTGATAATTTGAAAGAAATGTGTTTCCCTGGAGAGTTGGTTGGGAGTTAAGTGGAAATGTGAAGCTCAATCCCACAGGGATGGTGCAAGGCAAACTGCAGTGATGTTCTGAAGAAAAATCTGCTTAAGCACACTTGGGGGTAGAAATAGAAACTTGTACTGGCAGTGCGGGTAAGAGGTGGAGTTTCACTGGAAACGCAAACACCACAATAGTTGCGTCATGAGCCTGGATTGTAAGTTCATTGCATCTCTGCTTTTTTTTAAACTGATTTTTCACTGGCTAGCAGCCTGCAACTCTATGAAATTCATTCGTTTTCTGAAGATTGTTTCTTTCAAGTAAGAGTTGATGGGAATGTGTGGAAAGCAGATTTGGGAAAATTAGTGAGGAAGGGGACATGACCTGGGAAATGGTGTGGACAAAATGGCTTCCTTCGATGGCTTGAGCAAATATTTAAAAAACGTGTCTTTAAGAATAGCTTTTTTTCCAGTTTTGTTTTTTGCCAATGTTAATGGTACCCAAATCCTTGAAACTAATATGTTTGTGCTGATTCCTCTTGTTGTGATGAAGGGATCTGTTACCCTGAGTCATACCACACCAGCCCTGACCATCCATCACAAGTTAAGTTGTCATGCGAAGTGACAAAGCCAACAGCTGACACACTATCCAGTGTGCTGCTGCTGTGCAGGATAGGAGCCGATGGAAGAGGAACTGTTTTGAATTCCTGTCATGATCCCATCCCTATCGCTCGCTGGTGTCTTGTGACTAATTAACTCTGGCTTCAAGGTTTATGAGTTCACTGATCTGAGTTGCAGTCGTGGTCGTTGGGTCAATAGAACTGTGAAAGTGAGGTGTGGTTTGAGTCTAAAGAAAGACAAACAGCTTTTGCAGACCCGTGATATCGGAAAACGCACCACAGGCCATGAAGTACCTCATTTTCTAGACCCTGTTTTGTAGTGAAATGCAGTAGCCAATTACCCCCTCCAATGTCTCTAGGAGGTTATGTGTAGGAACTGCAGACACTGATTTATACTGAAGATAGACACAAAATGTTGGAGTAACTCAACGGGTCAGGCAGAATCTCTGGAGAGAAATTGGTGAGAAAGGTGACGTTTCGGATCGACCCTTCTCCAGATCTGACCTCCGGTCTGAAGAAGGGCTTGACCTGAAATGCTACATATTCCTTTTATTCCAGGGAACCTGCCTGACCCGCTGAGTTATTCCAATATTTTGTGTCTATCTGAGGGATAAAGGTCAGATGTAGTAATGGTGGTGGTGTAATTATTGGCTGGTATATCAGGAACTCTGCTCTAATGAAATATTGCCACCAAATCTGCAACACTAGCCTGTGACACAGCCATGGTCTCAGCTGGCTTTCTCTGAAAGAAGATAGTACAGCACATTCCTCCATCTGAGCTGCATTCACAGGAGAGTAGCCCTGGATTTTTCCTGTTTATAACTTGAAGTGTGTTTGAGTTGCATATTAATTGGAGAGAACTGTCTATGTTGGATAACATCAGTCCTAAGTTTAACAACCTTTTACTATGATCTATAGTAAGATCTATACCCTGTCGGGCATGGTTTATGTTGTGTGGCCTTGAAGACAAAGGTCCTGACACAGCCTGCACCAGAAGTTCTTTATTATCACTGATGCTGTGCATGAGTAATGCAAGACCTTATAAAATGGACAATCTCTCTGGCCTTTCTCTCCTTCTGCCACCTCTACTTCACCCATGCTCCAGTAAATTATTTTCAGCAGGCAGTTTGGTGATGGTTGTGTCTGACCACTGCTGACCCATCGAGGATGGCAAGATGGAAACTTGATCTCCGCAATGTGGTCTGAACATGTATACACAGTTGTCTATCCACTGACACGGATTGGACCTGGATTTCAGAAGTGACGAGCATTGCACAGCCCCATTGCATACCTGCCAGTTTTACAGTGTGACCAGCAACCAATGTTTGCACAGGGATATCCCACAAGCAGTGTGTTTATTTTGAAAGCTCCTCTTCGCCAGTTTTCCTGACCACCCTTCCCACCATTCAACGGGTGAAACAAGAAATAGATTGTAATGTTTGTTTTCCATCATTTTCATAATTGTTTTCGAAGGGTACTCTATTCCCAGGGAAGCAATCTGTTTGAGGCAAACATTTAGAAGTTTGGCTTTGCTCTATTTCCAATTGCTAAGTAGCAATTAAGAACCAGTACACATTGTGCTGGTAGTTTGATCTTCATAAGCAGCCAAAAAGTAATGATATTGAACTACACTTAACCCCATTTCTCCTTTCCTGTTCCTGAACTTGTTTATCATCATATCATATCATATCATATATATACAGCCGGAAACGGGCCTTTTCGGCCCTCCAAGTCCGTGCCGCCCAGTGATCCCCGTACATTAACACTATCCTACACCCACTAGGGACAATTTTTACATTTACCCAGCCAATTAACCTACATACCTGTACGTCTTTGGAGTGTGGGAGGAAACCGAAGATCTCGGAGTAAACCCACGCAGGTCACGGGGAGAACGTACAAACTCCTTACAGTGCAGCACCCGTAGTCAGGATCGAACCTGAGTCTCCGGCGCTGCATTCGCTGTAAAGCAGCAACTCTACCGCTGCGCTACCGTGCCGCAGCATTGATGTACTTCGTATTTGGAAGTGCTGAATATCTGTCGCCATTGGCTGCTGTGGCCCAAGAGGCCAGGTTGAAACAGCTGCATGGTTTAAACACACAAGAGTGATGCCATCTTCTTTTCTGTTTGCAGTTGCTTGAGCTCATTGCAAAATCCCAGCTCACTTCTCTCAGTGGGATTGCTCAGAAAAACTACATGAACATTCTGGAGAAAGTCGTGCAGAAAGGTGAGCATTGACTGTCATTCTTCTGACCTCTGGGTTTATCTACAGCGCGTAGTGGTCCTGGAGCAAATGTAAAGGGGAATGCTTACTGGGGGGGTACTGAAACTTGGACAGTCTGCAGATGCTGGTTTACAACAAAAAAAAAGCAGTGCTGAGTAACTCAGCGACATCTGGAGAAAATGGATGGGTGACGTTTAAGGGCTGGGACCCTTCTTCACACAAAATTAAATGAGCTTGCACTTGTTTAAGCTTGGGGAAGACTGAACAGATTGTGAAGGAGAAGGCTGAGAGTAGACCTAATGGAGGACTTGAGATTGTGAAAGTGTAAGATTAGGTGTAGAGAGAATGTGGAAGTAAGCAGAGCAAGAGCCTATGAATGCAAGGAAGACTTAGAAAACCAGTTGGGAGAAACCTTTTGTCTACAGCCCCCTCCTCCCTCCCCTCTCCTCCCACTTCCCTTCGAGTGGTTGGAATGTGGCACTGGTTCCCTCAGAGGTTGAGGTGAACATCAACATTAGGTTTATGGGAAGCTGGATAATTCAAGGGAAAAAGGAATAGGAGGATATATTTGTGGAATGGATAAAATGGAGCAGAACACCATGAAGCCCGAGAGCTGTTTTGGTCGAGAACCAGTTACTATCCTTGTAATAAAATAAAATCCTGAAGCTAATCTCTATGGCATGAATTGTCATAACTTGATTCCATGAAAATAGCAAGAATTCATGTCGGTACACAGGCAGGGAATTTACTACCCCATGAATAAATAAACTTCTCATCAATGACTTACTCTGAGACACCATTCCAGTGTTTTTTTGTGAAAGGAATCACGTTCTTGCCATCTGCCATCAATTTCTTTTCGAATCACGTATCTTGGTCAGATCACGTCTTCATTTAAGCTCCAAGTGTGGGCCAGTCTCTCAGGATCCAAGTTTGCCATCAGTGTAACAATGGAAAACTATGAAGAACTGTGTGACTGCTTGCATTCTTGTACAATTTTTAAAAAAGATTAAGAAGGCATTAGAAAATCACTGAGCAGTTCTGGTAAATACCTCTGTGGAAATCCACTGGTATGGATCTATGGACAAGGACCAGATGGTAGCTATGCATCGAGGGAAACATTAGCAGCTGCAAAGTGCTTTTTACAGTCTCAACTCCAACCTTTAGGAAAAGGATAGAATTAAAATCAACAATTATTTTATTATACAAATAGGAATTGGAGTTTGTGATGTAACCACAGGCCTTCATTGGCATGTAATAAGAACCCAGAATCTACTTTTATTGTTTGGCCTTGGCAATAAAATAAAAGCACTGGGAATACAGCTCGGGCAACACTGAGGGAAGAGGAACAAAGTTAATGTTTTGTATAAGTAGGAACTGCAGATGCTAGTTTACACCGAGGATAGACAGTGAGTCTATCCTCGGTGTAATATCCTCGGTGTAATATCCTCTATCCAGCATTTTACTGGAGTAACTCCGCAGTCAGGTAGCATCTCTGGAGAAACTGCATGGTGACGATTCAGGTCGAGAACCTTCAACAGACAGTAGATGACAATGACTGACAATGGCAAATGGTTTGTCAGGACCCTAGTTTGTTGGATGTTAAGTGAATCTACCAACCTTGAGTGGGAATATTCTATGCCTTGGAGAATTCCAAATTTGTAACATAATTTCAATTTATTCTCTTTCCTTAATGGCCCTTCTCCTGAAACTATTATTTAGACGTCTGAAGAGACCACAATGATTCTTAAAGGAACATGGTACCTAGCTGCTGGGTGGGAAATGTCTGCGTTTCATCACTGTCATGCCACCGTTCTTAACATTGTTAGAATTAATGGCATTGGAAATACTTCCAATTTTTTGACAAGGTTACATTTTGATTAACTCATTTTAAATTTTACATCTTTGCTCCTTCCTGGAGCTGTAACCACTTGCAGTTTCATTTCGCCTCTTTCCAACACCCACCCCCACCCCATCTTCCCAAAATCTCAAACATCTCCACCGTGTTGGTAACACTGAACCTAATGCATTGATTTTTATGTTATATGTTGTTTTATGTTCAGTGCTTGAAGACCAGTGTGATATCCGGCTAATTAAGGAGCTGCTCAACAGTCTGTACTCCACCATTTGTGCACTAGTCAAAGGCGTGGGGAAGTGTGTTCTTGTAGGGAACATTAACACCTGGGTCTACAGAATGGAGATCATTCTTCATTGGCAACAACAGCTGGACAATATGCAAATCATCGGGGTAAGTGATAAGCAAACATCAACTCTGGCAGGTGCAGTTACCATGATAATGTAGGAGAGGAATAATAACCTAGGTGCTGCAAACAGGAACACAATGACTCTTAGTTGTTTTTAAACATGAAAAAGCTGGATGATGAAAAACTTGGTTAAATAGAAATGAGAGAGAGCAGCTTACAGGGAAATATGTGGGGAATGTCATAGTCATCGAGTCAAAGAGTGATGCAGTGTGGAAACAGGCCTTTTGGCCCAACTTGCCCACATCGGTCAACATGTCCCAGCTACACTAGTCCTACCTGCCTGCGTTTGATCAGACAGGACAGAATGTGACGAGCTTAATTGTACTGAGTTGCCACAGTTGATGTGCTGATTGTCCAAAGATGATGAGGTACATTTTGAGAACTGCATTAAAGAGGAAAAAAGATGCAGGTGTTTCAAGGAGGCAATACAATGGCTTGGGGTCCTGGGGCCTCGGCATGACCAAAGGCCACTTGGAAGATGGGACATGTTGACAGCATCCCAAGAGTAACTCAGCAGGACAGGCAGCATCTTAAAGAATCTTTTGAAGACTTTGGATTTTTGACGTTGAAATGAGCCCTTCTTCCCATCGAGTCGGTGCTGACCAGCAATCACTAACACTATCTTAAACACGCGGGACAATTTACAGAGCATCTGGAGAAAACACATGTGGTCACAGGGAGAATGTACAAACTCCATACAGACAGCACCCATGGTCAGGATCAAACCTGAGTCTCGGGTGCTGCAAGGCAGCAGTTCTACTGCAATGCACTGTGCTGCCCCTTGTGTTACTATTGAATTAACATTTTTAGATTTTTATCAGCTCGTAAAATTTTGTGTATGCACGCTGCCTTAATACTGGGTAAACATTGTTGAAATCAATAGTGGATAAGCTGAGAAATGGAGGGGGTGAGGAATTGAAATGCAGAGATCATGATTGGCTTTGGGTCTGCAGTAGATTGGAGACTATGAGCTGCAAGGATATGGTATTTTAAATCAAGTAAGTTATCCAGGAGTTATCTACTTGCAACTACAGGGTGCATGGGACTTGAGTGAGGTTGCAGTGCTTGAAAACCTTGGCCAGTGATCTTAATTATCTTAAACCTTTTTTGTTTCACAGCCTATATCTACAGGAATGACCCTGACTGACCTACCAATGTGCCTGCAGTTGAACATCATGGGGAGGTTGTCTGATGGGAGAGATATTGTCAACCTTGGACAGGTATCTCCCACCCTGCAAGTTCTGAGTGAGGACAAGCTTCTATGGAGAAAATTGTGCCGCTATCACTTCACGGAGCGCCAGGTATGGAAAGGTCGAGTTGCAACCTCGTTTCGGGTTAAAATGCACAATTTGACTGTGCTTCAGTAAGGACACTTTTGAGATATGGTTCTCTTTATACCCAGATTCGCAAACGTCTCATTTTATCTGAGAAGGGTCACTTGGACTGGAAAAAGATGTACTTTAAGCTTGGAAGATGCTACCCAAAGAAAGAACAATATGTGGACACACTGCAGTTCTGCCGACACTGTCACATCCTCTTCTGGAAGGTACAGTGGAGCTTGACAAATGCATGGGCTTGGATCACTGCAGCCCCTTGTTATCCTTGGTCTGAAAAGGATTATTTATTGTAGTTATCTTCAATTCCAAAATACAAGACCCAGAGAAAATTAGGACCCTAAAATGTGTCTGTCACGACAGGTTCAACTCTATTTGTTCATGGATCCAGTGTTATCAGATCTAGATTTAGGATAAGGAAATGGAGGGTGTCACTTGACTGGCACTCTATCCGCTACCAAAAACATTAATCCCCTCCACCACTGGCACTGTGTCTGTGTTGTGGTCTGTCTACAAAATGTGAGGCATTTGCTTGCTCAGACTACTCCCAACAGCTCCTCCCAAAATTGCCAACTACAAAGTTGGGCAAAGGCTGCAGGTACATGGAAACTCCACCCCCTGCAGGTTCTTGTCTAAGTCCCCGACCATCCTGCCATGGATGTATATGTATATATCACTGTTCCTTCATTATAATTCTTGTAAATCCCTCTGCAACACCTTCACCAGAAGGACTACAGTGTTTCAAGAATGTGAATCACTGCCATCTACTGAAGGATACACGCCAATGATGCTCAAATTCTGTGAATGTTTAACTGAAAAAGTACTTTGTAAACAGCTAATTGTAGCCATGGCTGTTGATAGAACTTTATCTCTGAGGCATTGGGTTGATATCCCATTCCAGAGCCTTGATTACAAAAATTGGATAATTAATTCAAGCATAGTGCAGAGAATGCAACGTTGTTAGAGGAGCTGTCATTTTGATGAGACATTTAGCCGAGGCATCCAACTGCTCCCTTGATTCAATCAATATACTGTAACAGACAATAATTTAGCTATCTGTTATGCTTTTCTGAGAGTGTAGGAAAATAACTGCAGATGTTGGTACAAAGCGAAGGTATTTATTCACAAAATGCTGGAGTAACTCAGCAGGTCAGGCAGCATCTCGGGAGAGAAGGAATGGGTGACGTTTCGGATCGAGACCCTTCTTCAGACTGATGTCAGGGGGGCGGGACAAAGGAAGGATATAGGTGGAGACAGGAAGATAGAGGGAGAACTGGGGACGGGGAGGGCTCAGTCAGCGTCTCGCTCAACACCTTCGCTCAGTCATCGTTTCGCTCAGTCCGCCTTAACCAATTTGATCTCCCGGTGGCTGAGCACTTCAACTCCCCCTCCCACTCCCAGTCTGACCTTTCTGTCATGGGCCTCGACCAGTGCCATAGTGAGGCCCACCGGAAATTGGAGGAACAGCACCTCGTATTTCGCTTGGGCAGCTTGCAGCCCAGCGGTATGAACATTGACTTCTCCAACTTTAGAGTTCCTCTGTCCCTTTCTTCCCCCTCCCCTTCCCAGTTCTCTATCTTCTTGTCTCCACCTATATCCTTCCTTTTTCCCGCCCCCCTGACATCAGTCTGAAGAAGGGTCTCGACCCGAAAAGTCACCCATTCCTTCTCTTCTGAGATGCTGCCTGACCTGCTGAGTTACTCCAGCATTTTGTGATACCTATGCTTTTCTGAGAGCTCACTGTGTGCAAATTGGTAGCTGTGCTCCACATCTAACAAGTGACTACACTTCAAAGTATGATTGTCTGTAAAGGTTTATGAAAAGTACTGCAAATTAATGAGTTCCTTTCATTTTTTTACTTTCAGGATACTAATCATCCTTGCACAGCAAATGACCCTGATGGCTCTTACACTTCTATTTCACCTCTTGAATTCATCAGTCTCTTCAAGTTCTGAACTTGGAAATTCCAGCAGACTCCCAGTCTGGAAGAAATTCCTAGTGCCTTGAGCACTGAGCTCCTAATTTTATATACTTTGCTTTTACCAATGTAAATAATGTACTATAATATTTATACTTTTTACACTGAAGCTGAAATAGAAGTGGTTTAAGTTTATATTTTATATATTAAAAGATCATGCTGTGTAAATATTGCTTGGGATGATTTGGGGAATAAAAAGTTACTGAGGCAATATTTCCAGGTGACATGATGGAAAGTCAAGTTGAGATGTCAAACAGGAGGCACTTACTCCTAAATGGGATTGAGGTGCATTGCAATAGCAATGCATTGAAAGTTCCAGTTTATCGTTTCTGGCTATCATTCGAATGACTAATGGTGTTGGCAGAAACATTCTCTGCACTGGTTTGTTGATTATAACATTACAATGTACGTGTTACAGAGCATGGATTTCGGTAACTCCTACATTCCCTTTCTTGCCTAGTTTGTGAGACAGTGTGGAAGTGATCTGCACTGCGTTGAGCTGGTCACTTCACCCACCTGACATCAACAAGTATAATTTTCTGTAAAATTGAGTTATGG